>NW_004949099.1:27791080-27840105 GCF_000317375.1 Microtus ochrogaster
CCCCTCACTCTCCTATGGGAACATCCGTCCCAGGATCCACTATCAGAAGCCTCACCCCCTTTCTTGTTGATAGCTCGGCCTATCAAAATCACCCATCTTGCCTTTCTGCCCTAGCTACTGGGAAGCTCAAGTCAATCTTAAATCTGAATCACAGTAGCAATTATAACGGATTCGTTTGCGTCTACCATTTTTCTGCCCGACTTTTTAATTTGCCTTTCTTCCTATCTTCTATGGAAAGAAACCACACGAAAAAGAAAAAAAAAAAAAGCCAGGGCCATTTAGATGGCGCAGTGGATAAAGTGCTCACTGCCAAGCCTGGAAACCTGAATTCAATCCCCAGAACCCATATGGTGGAGAGAGAGAACCGACTCCGCTCCCATGGTCAGGTGACAGAAAGGAATGGCCTTGGAAGGAGCTTGGCAGCACGTTGTAACATGCTCCACAGCCAACCCCAGGCCTTTCTTCTTGGTGTGCACTGTGGTCCCACGCCAGATATTAACCCCCAGGCTCCCATATAGGTGGACTTTGGGAACGGGACCTTGTTGAGGTAATATGGATTAGATGAAGTCATGGGGGGCCATCCCAGGGCAGGGAAATAGCTAAGGGAACATGAATGCCTGGCCTTACCATGCAACCCCACCGCCGTGCTACAGTGCAGCTCAAGCCCCTCACCAGATGCACCGCCTTGTGGTTGGGCTCGGGAGTCTCCAGAACAAGAGACATGTCTCTTTATTAACCACATAGTCTATGATAGTTCGATATTTAGTTACCACGAACTTAGATACTGGGTGGCCCAGAGCAACTCAACCTCCTTCTCTATACCCCAGTTCCCTTGTGTTTAAAGGATGCTCAAGCTGGGAATACTGAAGGCGTCTAATAAATGCCCACTGTAGTTATCACCACTGCTGGTCTAGCCTTGCACTCACGGTGGGCTGACTGGGACCTTGGGCATGCAGTGGTCTCTGTGGCCTGAGTCCCAGCCAGGTCGCTCCCGCTGTACAGTGCTGTGGGCACTGTCCGTACATGCACCCTTCCGCATGCTGTGTGCTCGGGAGTGTCCGGGACACCCTACCTTCGTTGCTCTCTCCGGGTGGGTGGTAGAAGGACAGTCCCAGGGAGATGATGGCTGCTATCTCCAGGATGATGAGCGTCACGTCCTGCAGCGCTTCCCATACCAGCTGCAGGAAGGTTTTTGGCTTCTTTGGAGGTATGAAGTTTTGCCCAAAAATCTGTTTCCTCTTTTCCAGGTCTGGAGCAGTGCCTGGCAAACCTGTGGACAGAGGGCAGTCGAGTTGGGCAGGGGCCAGGAGAGATGCATGCCTGTTACTGGGAGCTAAGGAAAGAACAGGCAAACATGGCAGGAACCTTTCAGGCTTTCGGCCTAAGGAGCCCAGTGTTCCAAGCAATTCATGTCCTGAGGGGCCCCCTGCTAAGTGAATGGAGGAACCTAGAAACATGGATGCTTCCAGATTCATGGTGGTACTCGTCCCCATGAACATGCATGCCGAGGAACACTTCATACACCTGATTCTTGAAATCATAGCTCAGCTCAGCCCAGCCCACTGCAGCTTGGCAGAGACATATCACACAAAGCCTCCTCCATACTAAGTGCCGAACATCTGATATAATTTACTGAGTATGGACTGAAGGTGTCCCCCTGGATGGCTGGATGGGTACACTGTCACCCAGTCACAAGGTTGAACAACTCTTAGCCAGGCCATTGTAAGCTGGGGAATCTGTGATTATCCAAGTCCAACTCCCAGGACCTGGGTCAGGGACCTGTCTTGGGTAAACACTCTCCGGAGATGTGACTAAGGCCAGAGCATCTACGATGACCCAGATGTCCCTCTGTCCAGAGATAAGTGTCCTTATGGGTGACACTGACTCAGGCTGTAAGACAGCTGTGTAAGAGGGTGGACAGAGATCAGAGGGACAGCTGCAACCAAGGATCCCAGAGTTACCAGATTCTGAAAGAAGTTAGGGATGACCTCTCCTGTTGCGTGTAGGGCAGGGTCTGGCTAGCACTCAGCTTTGGATTTGGGGCTTCAGAGCCATGAGAGAGGCAGCTATTCCTGGATCAAGGCCACCTAGTATGTGACAGTCTGCTCCAGTGAGCATGGAGGTCACCATTCAGCCTGCTTCTTCCCCGGATCTGAGTTCCCACTTCTTAAACACGGCAGCGCTTGGTGAACTGCCTCTGGGCTTTGGATGCAGCCTGACCCTCAGTTTTCCCTTCTGCTGTGAAGATAATGGCGATGGTGGTGGTGAGGGCACTTAACCCACAGGCTCGTGTGTTGCTTGAGCCAGCAAGCCTTTCGTATGCCCCTGGGCAGTGTGCAACCCTGCAGCAGAGCTGAGAATGCGACAGTGCAGCACCAGCTGGGAGCCAACCTCCCATGGGCAAACATATGCACTACTGTGAGATCCATCTTGAGGGCAGCAGGCGCTCAGGTGGTTCTGGCTGTGGTTCCTGGACCAGAGCAGCGAGCACAGCCTTGATATGCACCTGTTGGAGCAATGGGGCCCACTGACAACCCACCTGCTCTCTGAGTCTAGATAACCCTGTAGCCTCATGCACCTGACCTCTGACCTTGCAACGCTGGAAGCGCCTCATCATTTCCATATTGAAGCTGCATGTCCCCTTCTGCGGTACTGCTTCTGGTCTGACTTCTAAACTACAGCTGAGATCTCCCTTCCACCTTCTATCTCAATTCTGGTTCACCCAGGGCCCTCCCTGACTGGTTTCTGGCTCCCTCTGCTCCATATGCCCATGCTGAGCCCTCTACACGGCCTCTTCTGTGTGTTTGGACTCATCTACACAGAGATACAGATGGCTAAGGACTAGGGAGCCCCTTGGTGGATGTGCAGAGATGGGTGTGATGAGCACTAGCAGGGGAATAAGGTGCATGGCAGACACTTGGACCACAGCAGTGTCCTGTTTTGGCTTATGCTTCTTATTAACTTATAATAATAATAATTCTTGTGTGTGGATGCATGTGAGATGTGTGTGGGCACCTGTGTGTCATAGCATGTGTTTAGAGACCAGAGGAAAACTGTGGAGTGAGTTCTATTTTTCCACCTTCATGTGAGTTCTGAGACTCTTCGGTTGTCAGGCTTGCAGAGCAAGCACCTTTATCACTGGAGCCATCTTGCCAGGATCTGGCTCATTCTCTTTCGATGCCAGTGACACCCTCTTGTTCCTACACAACATACCCACTGTCTTATAGGGGCGGAAAGCAGCCACCTTACTGCTGACCCAGTCCTGGCCCCTGTGGGTTGTGGGTTTGTGGGATGAATCCTCTCTCACCCAGCTTCATGATCTGGAGCAGAGGTTGGTCTCAGAACCGTCCCGCAGGCTGGCGCAGGGGGCCTTAGACTCATCTCACTCATGACTGCAGGTCACATGTCTGAGTGCAGTGAGATCCATGCACGAAGGGCTAGGCCCCTCTAGGCTCACTTGTCTTAACAGGGAAACTAGGGTGGTGGCGTCAGGGAGGACACACCTTTCAAAAAAATTTTCATCCCTTTAGTACTTTCCTGGGAAGGCAGAAGCCCAAGGCATGCTGGGATGAGAACTGAAGATTCAGCTATTTTATTTTCTGGGACCAAGCTGGGCTGGTGTGCAGGGTGGGCATTTACAGCCCTGTGGTGTGGCTGTGGGAGGAGTCCAGAGGTCCTACCCCTTGCCAGAGGCTGGCCCAGTGGCCAGCTCCCAGGAAACTACTACTAGGGATTTGCAACAATTGGCCAAAATGGTGAAATGGGCTAAGATGCCTGGACTGCTTCTGGCCCTGTGCCCTCAGGCAGATGGTCTTCTCTCTCTGGGCCTCATTTTCCTTATGCCAGGCATTTGAATGGCAGCAATACCTTTCCTGTGTTTACAATGGCAAAGGACCCAGTGGCTGTCATTATGAACCACCCACAAGGTGCAGGGTCTCGACCTGGCCTCACACTGTAGTTGCTGGGACATTTAAAGTCTATTCATGCCCGGGCTCCAGGGCCAGTTTCTGACTGAACTGGGCAAGGCCATATTTGGAGACAGAAATAACGTCCTAGGATCTTGCTCACTGCTGGGGTAGGGTGGTCCTCAGGCTAGAAGTCTCTCCCAGGAACTGGGGAAATGCAAGTTCTCCAGTGCTACCTAGGCCCTGCATAGGTCACTGGATGGGTCTGCCACATGTGTGGTTACAAGCATCCACAAGAGGGGACAGTCCAGTCTCTAGGTGTAGCTGCTGGTCTTCAGAGGCAAGACAAGAAAAATGGCTGCTAGGTAACCTTGAGCCCAGGGTCTCTAGGAGCCATGACGCGTGTGGCCTTGGATCACTGGCCAGCTCAATGAGAAAAGCGACTGGTCCAGATGTCACGGTGGTAGGTGACAGAGTCTGGACCCAAGAAGTGAGCTCTTTGCTCAGTTCTGCAGTGTTTCCAGCTCCCATGAGACCTGTCTTACTTCTTGGAGTTTCCACGCTGCTGCCACGTTCGTAGCCTCCAGGGGGCCATAGTTGATGCAGAAAGTGCATCAGGCCAAGAACTTGACAGCCCGAGACACGTGGCTAAGGAAGGCTGGAGGAGGAAGCTAGAATTCTGGCAGGGAGAGGAGGGCTGGGGAGAGGAGAAGACAGTGGTAGGCAATCGGGACCTCACCCGTACATTCTGCTCTGAACCTGATCCTAAGCTCCTCACAACCATCCTGATTCTGGGCTACAGCGGCCTCTCTGAGTGGTTCCGAAGTCTCCCCCCTCCTCCTTTCTTGATTTCCACAGCCAAGAACAACCTAGGCTTCTCACTGTTATCTGACACCCCTCCCCCATCACCAGCTCCTACTTTCAGTCACACATTGCTCAGGCTAGCCCCTCGGGTGTCAAACCCTGACCGAAACCTGCCTTTGCTGCTACCACCTTCTGGACACTGATACCCGGAATCCTGAGGGAACCCTGAACATCTTTCCATGCTTTCCTGTCTGTTTAGGGATCAGAGATGGGGATGTGGGGGCCTCAGCTGTTCAGAGACACTTGAACACAGGGGAAGTTCCTGGAAGCCATGTGAGCTTGATTTGGCCTCTGTGGGAAAACTGCCCACATATGGGCCTCCCTCCGTTGCTTCCGCCCTCATGGCCTGGGTCTGTCAGAGCCATGGTAGGTAACAGGGATAGCTGCTATCCAGTGTACATGCTAGGCATATGTACAGCCTGTGACTACATCCTGGTTCTTGATAGGCAGGGGAGGGTTGGAAAGGCATCTCTTGATACTTGGCAATCCTAGGTGGGGTACCTGTGCATCCAGAGTGATTATAAATGCTCACAGGGCAGTGGCATGTTTACTGGTTATGTGCTGATGTGCAGATCTGGTGTGTGTACACACATACACACATACTCATACACACACATACATACACATACATGTACACACATACATGTACACACACACACACACACACACACACACACCCCTTGTGAACTCAGTGTTCATGGCAGACATGAACCTGAATGGTCACACCATTGACTGTTTTCTCTGCATGCAGAGTCCTCCAGTATGCTCATATGCACAGGGACATGATGGGGAAACACGGGCCTCTAACCTGACCCAGATGCAGATATGAGGTTCACGGATTCAAATTCCATAATGTACTTGACCTGAGTCAAACTGAGTTACTGCGAAGTCCATGGTGGGACTTCCATGGTGGGCATCTCAACTCATAGCTCCAGGATGTTCTATGTGGGCAGAGAAGGGGGCTCATAAGTAGGGGGCATGTGGGGATGGTTAGTGTGAGTCTCTAGATGCTGTGAAAATATAAATTATTTGTATTAAGGAAGAGTTAGACTCTTGGGTATGAGTTCCCAGATGAAAGAGAAAGCCAGACACTTGGCACTTAGGACAAATAGCAAACATATTATTTAGTGTGAGTGATGACCCATGTGAGCACACGACTAGTAAGGTAATTACTTGCTGTTCTCCTGAAAACAAGTTATGCTGATCTGCAATGTGTCCCCAAATTTCCTCTGGGTGTCTCTTGGATCCACCTTACAGGAGCAGCATGGTTTCATGGTTACCCAGTCAGGAAACTGAGACACCAAAACACGGAAGTGACTTGGCCTTTAAGAAGTGTGATTTGGCTGCAGAAGAGGGCTGGGCCCCCTCTCTCACCCTGGCCTCTTCATGCTATGAGATAGATCTACCGGGGTGTGACTGATGGGAAGCCCATCTCCCTCCAACTAAGCCTTGTTGTACACACACAAACTGTGACCACTCTGTACTCTGTCAACCTCATAGAAGACTCTCCATTTAGCCTGCTTCTTGATGGCTTTGCCCTTGCCCCTTAGAACAATAGAGGCCCCAAAACTTCATCCACTGCCCATAAGACTTTCCTTCAGAGGAAATGCTTCAACTCAGAAACACTGCAAGCTGCCCTTCCCCACTACCCCAGTAGGGGGCGTCCTGCACATTGGCAAGCAGGCAATGAGTATCTCTCTATGAGTATCCATTTTTTTAAAAATGGAGCCTGACTTTTCACAGTCACGACACAGCTGAAACCCAAACCGCAGAGGCCCCACGAGTGCTCTTTCAATGCTTGCTAGCTGCCTTCCACAGGACCCCGCGCCCAGGTCAAAGGCAAGAACTCTTCCTCTCTTGTGCTGCTCCAGAGACGGCCTCCCGTTCTACACAGAGCCTTGGCTGTGGATGAGTGCTAGCTCCAAGGTACCTGAAGGGGATTTGGAGAACGAAGTCATCAGGCTGAGTGTTGCTAAATATTTGTGCTGTCAGTGTGATGTGGGTTCTTCCATTAGCATAAATAAAAGCCTTATATTTCCAGGAAAAAAAAACCCTCCAAGCACTTTAAAAGCTACATTTATAGGAAAATGAGTTTCTGTCTTTGGAAATTGAGTGGGCTAAATAAACTGTGGTTCATCTAGCCCACAACAGACTCCACGGCAGTTCTTAAAACATGAGCTCGGTTTATGTTCCCCAGCACGGAAGTTTCCCCAAGGAAAGCTGGTGAGCGAAAACAAGCATCGGAACAATATGTGATATTCGACTGCATTTGTGTAAAACTGAATGCTACGTCTCTGTGGACGCACACACACACATGCAAGTGTGTGGCGAGAGGCGTGCAAAGATCTGATCCGAGCTCACGACGGTGGCACTCGCTCTCGGAAGAGGCAGCCGGACTGGCTGTGGTAGTCTGCTCTGGCTGGAATATCTGAGTTTTAACCAGGAGAATTGTGTTTTATCTGAATCATTCAAGCTTCATTTTTTAGATCAACACTAAAGAAAATGCAGTTTTTTTTTCCTATATAACTTTTAGATGAAATGGACCTGGAGATAAATAATCCTGGGTTGATAACTTCACCTCATCTGTGACCTGTGTGTCCCTGACTGGGTTATTGCAGCTCCTCCATGTCGTGGGCGGGATGGTGCCTAGTTCACAGCCTGGTCATGGAGATGAACACAAGACACGACAAGCTGGATACACGGTAGGTGCTCAGCAGATGGCCCTGTCTTCTCACCTTTCTCTTTGTATCTTGTCTACGGTGAACCGTTAGGTCCATTCTCACCTCTTTTGTTTCTTCCTTAGGGGTGGGATGGGGGAAAACAGGGTCTCACTCTGGGCTGGCCTTGAACAACTCTCAGAGATCTGCCTGCTTCTGGCTCCTGGGTGCTGGGATTAAAAGCGTGTGCCGCGATTATGCTAGAATATGCTGGGCCACCTTTAGCCTTTTAATTCTGTTGCATGTACCTAGGAAACTCTGTCTGAAGAAAACCTCACCTCTGGCCAGCCTTTTCCTGTCTGATTCCCCCAGTCAGCTGGGTCACCACCATTGCTGCCCCAGATAGCTTCACTAACTAGTCTCTCTGCTCCTGCCTGTAGTCTGTGTCTTCAGAAAGTAAGGTGTGTTGTGTTTGTGTTAAATCCATATCTACTACACTCTAGTGGCATCTATCACATACAGCTGAAAGTCACAGTCCTTACCAAGACCCAAGCCCTGGTCCCTGATGCTCCCCACTACCTCACTGCCCCATCTCCACCGTCATGCTCCAGCGACACCAACCTACTTCCTGAGGCTCTAGCACAGTTCTTCCCTGCCTCAGGGCCTTTGCATGTGCCGTTCTCTCTGCTGGGAATGCCTTCCTCTTTGGCCGAGCCTCTTCTGGGGGTCGACTCCATTTTTTAATGTTTTTCTAGCCCCTAAGCGTCCCTTCCCTTTAAATCGTTAATAACACAAGTGTTTTTCCTTATACTTGGCTCCCTTGCCAAGTGTCAGCTCCATGAGGGCAGGGACAGTGCGGCATACTTTGTTCTGAACTATAGTAGATGTTTAGTAAACACACGGCCTTTCCTAGACACAGCAGAGGTTGGCGGCAACGCTGGACTCCAGAGTGACATATTCTCCAAGACTGGAGTCTCTATGAAAGGAACTGAAGTTTGCAGGGGCACTCAGGGTCTCCTCTGGTCACCCCTTCTATGCCCAAGCTCTTGTGCCGCGGCTTTGTGTTCATGCTGACAGGAGGGGTAGGAAAGCCTCCAGGCATACCCCGGGGTCATGGAGGCCAGGCACAGGCTTGAAGAGGACATGTGCATGGGCAGCCTGAGCCTTAACTTGGATGCCTGTGACCTTCCCATCCTGATGTTACTCTTGAGAAGACTGCAGGACACTGGGTTCTTCTTGTTCTTACAAATGGTGGCTTGGGGACTAGGTCAGGAAGCAAGCTGTAGAAAGGGATGCTCTCCAACAATGAAAGAGTTCTGGGGGCTTTTGGGCGATGAGCAGAAGCTGCAGGGAGCCAGGTGTGAAGGAACTCAGGGCAGCTGGCTCAGAGTGAGTTCCTGGGGAGGGTGGCGTAGAAGCTGCAGCTGTCCCTCATCTCCCACGGGGCCTCCCAGGTCCATAGAACTCACAGGGAAAGTGGGGGTCAGGAAGGCAGGAGTCAATGGCACACTGGCACAGTGGTCACAGTGTCCCCATCATTTACCCTGCATGGTCACTGCACCATTTGCTGCTCATGGTATTCCTATGACCTCATTTTGTGAAATGTCTTATGGATGGAGAATCTGAGGCACGGAGCTGTAAGGACACCCTCCTTTGGGTGTCACCTGAGTCTACCTGAATTTAAAGCCCAGGCCCTAAAGCCTGGGATCATGTTCTTTACCCACAAACACTAAATTAGACCTTTCTAAGTGGATAAAACTTCATGAGGGAGACTGTGAATGAATGGGGATTATTCCACAGTCTGAGGGAAGAAACTGAGGCACAGAAGAAAGGGGAAAGCAGACGGACATGCTGACTCCCACCTGCAAATCCCAGCACTTGGCCGGCAGAGGCAGAAGAATTGCCAGGTGAGTTTTGGGTCAATTGGGGCTACATAGTGAGTTCAAGGACAATGTGAATGGAATAGCAAGACTCTACTTCAAAAGTGGGAGAGATAAGAGATAGAGCGTTATGAAGGCAAATCGCTGATGTGCCTGGATGGACAGCCTAGGTTGGCCAAGCAGCACACCAGCCCTTTGTTGTTTCGTTTTGTTTTTCTTGAGACAGGGTCTCACGTATCCTAGGCTACCCTTGAACTTGGTAAGGAGCGGTGGATGCTGTTGAACTTCTGAACCTCCTGCCTCCACCCCTCAAGTGCTGGGAGTACAAGCATGCACCCCACACCCTGTTTACTAGCACCGGGGATTGCACTCAGGGCTTTGGGTACTCCAGGCAGGTACTCTATGGCTGAACCACACCCCAGATCCCCAACGCTGTTGCTTTGAGAGCTAACCTTGAGGGCTTTGAACCCCGAGTGTCCCCCTAAAGGCTGTATAGCTACAGGCTCTGGAGGGGTCTAAGGAAGAACCTGAGCTCTGCCAGCTTCTAGTTGTCTGATCTTCAATGAGTTGCTGTAGCGTGGGCATTGGTTTCCTTGTGCATTAAAGCACCGACTTCCTAAGTTGAGCCTGGGGCAATTACAAAGAGTGTGCAGAATGTCCCTGCAGGGTACCCTGTGACCACCTCTTCTCTGGCCAACTCATCACATGCCAGTGAGCAGAAGCACAGGGGCCATCTTCCTTCATTTTCTGCACTCACTTGGAAGCCTAATGAGGCACTGCCGCGACCACATGCTGGGTGAAACTCTTATGGGTGCAGTTGGGTCAGGCACAGATAAAACACGGAACCATTTTTTTTTGTTCTTGGGCCTTTGAGTGCACTGTACCCAATGACTGGCCTTTCTGTTCTCCAGCTATGTGGTGTGAGCGACAGACATTCACCCTCTCTGGACTTCTCAGGACAGAGGGTGAGGAGAGGCTGTGCGACACAGACTGACATTTGGGAAACAGTAGTACCACTCCCCAGAGAGGGCACTGTCTAGGCTTGGGCAGCTGTCAAGTCCTCTGCATTGCTGGCTGTTGGAATCCTTGGGCATGGGTCAGCCTTTATAAGGCATGACATTCTTGGTGATGCTTCACCAGGCATCATAGGGATTCTGTCAGTAAAATGCCCAGTGCATTTCCCCAATGGACCCTCAAAAGGTCCCTCTGTTGCCCTCACCACAGCCTAGGCATCTGCCCTCTTCACTGCCAGGGTCTGCAGTTCAGTGTGGAGGGAATAAAATAACTCCCCTTCCTTGTGGGGCTTGGGTAAGATGCAGGGTAGGATTCAGTGAAGCCACAGTGGCTGAGGGGAAATAGCACCAGGGTGGAGCTGGGCCAAGGCTTCTGTGGGGAACCAGTCACGGCCTCTTCCTGTAAGTTAGCATCGGATATGCTGTGGTGACAGGTGCTTCTGCCTGCACTCGGGCCCACTGCTTGGCTTCCTAGAAGCACCAGAGAAAGTGCTGGATTCAGAACCCCAGGGCCCTGAATGACCCACAGGCCTCTGGTGACATCTTGGTGATATTCCTGTTGCAGCTGAGGTGGTCTCCTTTGGCAGAGAAAGGACAGAGTCTGGGCTGACTATGCTCCTGTCCCGCTGGGTTGGAAGACAGGACTTGGGACTCTAACTGCAAGGAGGTCTAGATTACGAGCTCTGACAAGAGATTGGCAGGGTCTAGACCCCAGCGCAGGAAAAAGCACAGGCTCCCTGATACTGGCCTGTCTTCTCACTCTTTTCAGATGCTGGCCTGCCATTGGTGTTGGACACTGGGATTGATTAGAGATGTCTGTCACTGCTGTGGGTTAAGTAGAGAAGGACTTGAGATGTCTTTCAATCTGTCTGTTTTCTTTTCAATACCTGGGACAGAATCTTACGGTGCATAGAAGGGAAGCCTTTTGTTGTGGTTTTGGATATTCCTGCCAGCCAAATTCATTGTTCCTTGCACATCTGTTCTTCCTCTGACTGGAGATATAGATCAACTTCCTTGGTGTTTTTTGATTTGAACTTTCTTTGCTCTTGAGGTCACACTTAAATTCAGACTCTAAGCCTTTCTCTCTTGTCTTTTTCTACAGTGGCCCCTCAGTGAGGATTCTTCCTCCCGCCCCACTTCTGACCATGTAGTCTGGGCTCACCTCCCTAAGGCACCACGGCAGACATCCACTTCTCCACTCCCTCCCTCCCCCTTTCTGTTCTTTTTGCTCACATATTAAAATAAACATTAAATAGATTCTGCATCCAGAGTGTTAGGCACGTCCTGGCTCTGAAGGGCACAGAGACCCATCTCACCCAATGTTCGAGGTGCCAAGTCTCGAATGGTGAGTTGGTGGCAAGCTGTTCTTGATTTCTCTGGAGGTGTCTTACCTCCTCTCTACTTTTCCTAGCCTAGGTCTGTTTCCTCCCCTTGACAGACACTTCTGCCACCCCCTGGACCCTTTCCACCAACCTCAGCTCTTTGCTAATAAGTTGTGAATCAATTAATCTAGCTCCAGTTTGGAGTCTATTTCTCCTCACCGGTCCTCAGCCATCCCCCAGATCTGCCTTGTGTCCACTGGTCCTGATGCTGGGCTTAGGGCTCCCGTGCCTGATCCTGTTGTGAACAGGCTGGGCATGTTAATCTCCACAGTGCCGTGTTTTTCACATCTATAAAGTGGGATTTTAGCAATACCATTCCCACAGGGCTCTTGTGAGGCAAAGATTCACCCATCACATATGTGAATCTGCCTGGAACGGTGTTTGGGGCCTGGCCAAAAACATGGGCCATCATGATAGCCATCAAAGCTCTTCCCATTACTTTTGAAGAAGATCCTTGGCTCAATTTTCCTGTGGGGGCAGAAGTTGTTCTATTTGATTTGAACTGTTTGCTTTTTCAGCTTGTGTCCATTTTGCCCTGGGGTTTCCCCTGCCTGGCTGGGAGGGGTTGTATCTTGAGGCACAGAGGCAAAGAAGGGTGGGTGCCTAGGGTGAATCATTCCCCATCTCCAGCCCCCTGCACTGGGTTGCACCTGGCTGCCTAGCAACCAAGGATGTAGCTACTTGGAATTGTACGGAAGACACGATGTTCCGAACGAACCCTTGAATCACATCCCGCCAAGTTCTGTTCAGCCTGAGGCCCAGTCATGAAGACAAAATGACAGACACTCAGGTAGAGAGGATGATGCTGGGAAGCCTAGAGCCAGGGATAGCATCAAGTTGAGCGGACAACAGTGGGTAGGCGGTGTGAGTAGCGCAGTTCAGGTCTGTGTTAACACAGTGGCCTTGCAGCATCCTCACTGGGCAAGCCACGCCTCGTATACCTCAGCTGTTCCTCCCCCAAGTGACTGAGGGCTTAGAACCCACACTGTAGGCTTTTGGTCAAAGTTAAAAAGTGTATGCAGCTACCCCACTCCCTGAAATATCCCACATTTTAGAGGACAGCCCCTTACCCCTCCACGGCCTCCACTTCTTCTGGTCCCCTAGACCCTACCCACCTCAGCCTTTGCCTGCCCTCTCTTTTCCATCCTCTGGCTCCCACTTCCTTCCTTTCTCAGGGTTCAGACACCCTGCCCTGCTGTTTCCCAAGGAAGCTTCTTGTTTCTAGAGCCTCTAGACCCCGGGCAAGCTCTTGCACTGCACTGTTCCTTGACCTTTTTCTGTCGCCCATGCTCCTATGCAAGTCCCATGAACACAGAAACATGGATATTTGCTAGTTACTATCTATAGCTCTGGGCCTGGAACTGGGCTTAGCACACAACAGGTTCCCAAGAAACACACGGATGAGTTTTAAAAGTTTTTGGGGGACTAAACCTCAATGGTAGAGATAGGCATGCCAGGGGTTACCTTTGGCAAAAACAAAACAAAACAAACAAACAAACAAACAAACAAAAAACCAGTTTCTGAACACCTGGTGCTTAACAGATGCCACAGGCTTCGGCTCCCTTGGTTACATCCTGAACTTGTTTCTTTCCACAAAGGAATCAGGCTAATGCCCTTAAACCTCAAGCTGATTGATCCAGCGTCTCCTAGAGGCGATTCTTTTCCAGACATTCATAGCGTTATTAACCCTTTCATGACTGGAAAGCATGCTAACAGAAGGCTGCCTTGTTGGTCAAGTTCAGGGACAAAGTTGAAGGTTCAGGACTGAGGCACCGTGTTTTCCCAGAGGCCTTGAAGAGCCATGTGAACTGGAGAGCTGGAAACAACTCAAGAGCTGACTGAACAGAGTTGGGGCCAGGAAGTTCGGGTCCCCGACTTCTGCCACTTGTTAGGGTGTGACCTGGCACACATTGCCTTGGCCTCCTCTCTGTTAGATGCTGCTAATACAGAAAGCAGCTGCTGGAGTGAAGGTTCTCCCTTCCCAAGCTGAACTGCTCTGCCCAGGGAGGCCTCTCTACCAGGCCCCACACAGCTGTCTGTTCTTCATTAGCGAACCGAAGCCTGGCTACTCCTACGGTGCTTGTTAGCTCACTTTGGACAAGCCTGGGTAGGTGTGGAACAATAGAGAAGCTCCAAGTTCAGGATCAAACAGTCATCAGACCCAGAGTAGGGACATGAGAGAAACAGATTCGCAGCCTGGCCCTGCAGCATCCAAACCCGCTCCCTTGCTCTGCCTGGGTAATTAAAGTTCCCGCCTCTCCGCTTGAGAGGAAGCTTTCTGCCTCCTACCAGAGCCAAACCCACATCTCAGTTAGCCTCCCTCTGTGGCTAAAGGCTAACGAGGGGCAGCTGTGGTGCATCTCTGCCAGCTCAGAGCCCTCCCTCCCCTGAACTTGGGGATCTCCCCTAGGTCTTGAGGGTCAGTGGGGTCAAAGGGACAGTTTTTCTCATCGGGGATCGGGGCCTGTTGGGGATGTGAGCAAGGAGGTTCTGGGGTGGAGATGGCTGAAGTGGGACTGGGCTGAGGGTGTTTGTGGAGCCGGGTAGAAGGGAGCCCTACACACACACACACACACACACACACACACACACACACACACAGTCTGTTTTCTAGGTGTCGGGTTTCAGAGGGAATGAAATCACCCTTGCCTTCAAGGGGTGGGAGTCCCCATACCCAGGACTGTCTCTCTGCTCAAGAGATGCTCCAGCTGCCCCTCTCCAGGGGAAGGGAGACAGACCCTCAGGCCTTCATGACTGAGAGGAAGTTTGGGAACATCAAATCCATGGTGGTGCTTAGCAGCACACCTTTGCAGGCATGTTTCTTTTTCTGCCCCAGGCCACACCCAGCACACTCCCCCAGGCCACTTCCTCCCCCCTCCACCAGATCACAGTATTGAATACCTCTTGGCTCTAGCATCAAGAGGCCTCTGTCTTGGCCACTGTACACTTTCTAGGTGCTCCCTAGAAAGGAGGGCAGTGAGGAAAAACCAGAGGTCCAGCACAAGGACAGACACCAAAGAAAATCCCAGATCACCCACTGGCCCTGGGCCAGTTTCTCCTAGAGAATCCATTTCTTTTCTATAAAATGGGAGGTTGAGAGCTGATTCTCCTGGATCTCTGTGATGTTCAGAGGCCACCAGGATTATTGTGCTCATAGAGTGACTGGCAGACCCAAGAGATAGACACAGGGGCCTGAAAACAGCCACGCGCACCCTCGGCATCCATAGACAGCTCTTTTAGCCATCTAGTAAAGAGTATGGCACAAAATAAATCCTCAGTGGTTGAGGATTTGTTCCTAACCCCTCCCTGACCTCCGAGCTCTCCGAAAGACACTTGCTCTGTCAGATCTGCCACTGAGCAGGACACACCTCAGTTTCAAGCCTTCTCTAGTATTTGGCCTGGGCTCCCACAGCCACTCCGCCCCTGTCATTTTAGGCCAGCTGTTTTCTTCTGTGTCTCATCACCTGCAGCCACAGCTGGCAATGCTCTTGGAATGCCATGGCCAAGAGAAGAAAGAGTGTACTGGCTATCCCAATACCAGGCGTGTTCTAGATGCTTCTTTTAGCCCTTACCTCTTGTACCTGTTTGCATGGAGTTGTTGCCTTTGTTGGGATGCACAGGGCAAAACATCCCCGCTCCCCCCCCCTCTCTTTCTCTCTCTCTCTCTGTGTCAGAGGTTGGTGTGATTCTTCCTCTATCACTGTCCATCTTTTATCTGAGGTGGGGTCTTTCCCCAAGTCAGCTGGGCAGTTAGCCAGCAAGTCCTGGAGATCCTTCTGTCTCCACCTGTCTGGTGCTGCTGGTACAATGTCCTGCTCATAGCTAGTTTTGTATATGTGTGCCAGGGATCAAAATGCAGGTCCTCACGTCTGTGTGCCACGCATGTTACCAATCCCGGCTCCTAGCTTCTCCCCTCCTTTAAAATGCCATTTTGCAAGGCTTATCTTTGTTATTTTATGTTCTCTATGACAATAGTTTTCTAGAATGTCTCAAATAGCTCTGTAGAGAAGCAGAGAGGGACTTCACTCCCGTCTTTACGCTGGCATTTACGAATCACCTGATATGCCCTGCTCCTGACATCACACAGGGAAGAGCTGAGACCCTGGGGGAACCCTGGCTCTCATTGGATTTCTGCCAGATGTCCAGTGAGCTTGGGATCACCTCCACCTCTTTTCAGCCCAAGCTTTTTGTTTCAACATCCAAAATCTTTGTATTCTTATTAAAACATTTTAAGTGTATTTTACTTAATTTTTTTGTGTGTGCATATATGTATGTGTGTAAATATACACACACCACACTATATGGAGATCAGAGGACACCTTGTGGGAGCTGGTTTTCTCTTCTGACATTGGGGTCCCAGGGATTGAACTCAGGTCATCCGGCTTGGCAGCAAAGCCTCTACCTGCTGAGCCATCTCTCCCCTCTTCTGACGGGCTTTCAGCCTGGGCTCTGGAGTTTCCAGCCTATCCTGAATCTCCATTCATCTCTGAACATTATCTGTGTGACCCCAGGCAGGTGATTTAACCTCCTTGTGCCTCAGTTTCCCTGTTTATAAAAATGAGGTGCTTTCACTTAATTGTATAGGGTTACTGCGAGGGCTCAGTGAGACAGTGAGGTTTGTCAGGCTCTCAGACCGCATGAAGCACCCCACTTGCTTGCTTACTTGGAGGGACTGCAACTTCTCCTTCCTGGCCCCAGCGCCAGGCCAGACCGTTTCATATTCCTCTCTTCCTCATCTCTGTGACTCTGTCCGTGCTGGGGCACCTTCCCCACAGCAACTGTTGATGTTTCAAACAGTCTTGTTCAGGTATTGCCTCCTCAGAGCAGTCTCCTGGGCCATCCAGTCAGAAATGCCTGCTCTCGGCTCTTAACCTCATGAGGAATGTCTAAAGCTGCCTCACAGAAGGGACAGGTCTTCCACCCATCAACCTGTCGGGGCTACCTGGGTAGGGATCTGTGGGGAACTCTTTTTGAGGCAGAGGCTAACGCCATCTGGGTACTGGGGAGCCACAGGTCTGGAGCGCTCATTTCCACGGGCTATAAATAACTGCCTGAAACCACGGCAGGGGCCAGGGCCGCACCAGGTGGAGTAAGGTAACCACCAAGAGGTGACGGGCCTGTGTGGATAACTCATCGGCCCTGCCCAGGCTTCTCAGGTGACAGGTGCCTGTGGAGAGAGGCAGTTTTGGCTGTCCTGAGCCACACCTGGTCCCATGGGACCCAGGCTGGCCTTAGAACTGAGGTACCACTAACGTTAGAGCTGGTCCAAACACTAAGCAATATTTCTTGTCCCTTACCCCACTTGACAGAGAGGGAAACTGAAACCCAGGTAATTGAAAATTAGGGCTCAGGCCCTTGGACTTTCAGGAACTAAGAAACCCTTGCCAGGGACCACCCGTGTGCTGGATCACTACAAAGCCAGCTGGCTAGGGCAGGGCAAAGCTCTGGTTTGAATTCTCAATGTGTCCCATGTTGGACATCCATCATCCCACATGGCAGCGACCTTTGAAAGGTGTGGTCACCTGACTTTCCCTCGGGCATAGAGCAACAGTACTGTGATGGTTCTGATAGTCGCAGTGGGTTACAGTTAGTAACCATGGCGAAGGGGGAGTTTCGAGGAAGGATGGGCTGAGCCCCTTTCCTCCTCTCTCTGTCCCCTTTTCTGGCTCTCATCCCTTCTGCCATCTTCCATCTCTCCAGACGTGTGTCCCTGATCTTGACTTTTTAACCTCTGGAACTATTAGAAATACAGTTTATAAGATGTCACTCAACAGATACCATCATACAAGACAGATGAGGATGCAGGGGGCGTGGGAGACCCAGCATCCCAGCCAGGTGCAGACTCCTGTTTTCTGGGTGCTTCCTTAGCACCCTGGGGCACTAGGGGACCTGGGATGAATTCCCATGTCTTTGGCTCATCCAGCATCTGCAGACAGACTTGCAGCGGACTCCACCCTTAGGGAGCTTGCGGGTCCTCTTCACACTCACGCAGGCAGGGCAGACCTAAGTAGTCTCACCCCAGGTGACAGTCTGAACACACGGTACAAACAAACCAACTGCATCAGTCGCTCTTTCTTTGCTGTGTCAAAATTCCCTGGCAAGAGCAATTCAAGGGAGAAGGGTTTGTTTGGCTTATCATTCGAAGAGGATGCTGGTCATTATGGAGGGCGATGGGGAGGATGTGGGCCATAGTGGAGGGTGCGATGGGGAGGATGCAGGGCATCATGGAGGGTAATTGGGAGGATGCGGGTCCTAATGGAGGGCGATGGGGAGGATGCGGGTACTCATGGAAGGTTGACGGGGAGGATGTGGGCCATCATGGAAGGCACAATGGGGAGAATGCGGGCCGTCATGGAGGGCGATGGGGAGAATGCGGAGTATCATGGAGGGCGAAGGGGAAGATGTGGGCCGTCATGGAAGGCGAGGGAGGCTACAGTAAGAAAAACTGGTGACATTGCATCCCGTTAGGAAACAGAGAGTAATGAAAGCCTGTGCAAAGCTCACTTTCTCCTTTTTATACAGTCCACGATCCCAGCCCAGGGGATGGTGTCACCCACAGTGGGCAGGTCTGTCTTAATAAACAAGATATACATATATATAATATTAATATACATAACATTAATTATATTATGTAAATTAATATACTTAATACATTACTTCATAGCAATACTTAATATATACCTTAATAAACAAGGTATATAGCTATCATATACATGACACACACACACATATATGCACATAAACATGATAACTCCCCACAGGCATGCCCAGAAGTCTGTCTCCTAGGTGCTTCTGGGTCAAGCTGACAACTGAGATTCACCACCACATCAATTAAACTCAGACTTTACAAAACCACCTACAACCTGTGGCTGGAGACCCCTGCTCTTTGAAGGCTTTTCTAGGGACTTCTCATTTCTCACACTCACCCTGATCCTTACCCCAGGTTCTTTATTCTTGCTGTTTTCCACTGAGACCGTACTTTTTCCCTATAGTTGGGCAGTCAATGCCTCCCTGTTCTTTGAGCCTAGTTCAGAGGGAGCCTCCTCCAATTTTGATGCTCCCTAGGTGGCATCAGTGCTCCTTTGACCTTCAGTGCATTCCCTCTCAAGACAGTCATTCCTGTCTGTCACATTCAGAAGCCCGGGCACATTGGGGGTACAGGCTAATGGAGAGGCTCTGAGCCTCGGTTTCCTCCTATGTTAGGTGGGATAGAAACAGTTCCTGGTTCCCAAGGCTGAAGAGGAAGCAGTGGACACAAAACTATGAAGGCTGGCAAGCTGCAGGTGTGCTCTAACTCATCTACGGTGTAACAGCTGTGGTCAGTTCCCCGCTGCAAGAACTGCTCCTACACCAGAGAGTGACGAGGCAAGCATCGTTTAAAGCCCACTTGTGACTCCCTTTGGGATCTTTAGGAGGTTGGAGGAAGGATTTCTGCCTCCGCTGCATCCTCCCCACTGGCTGGACTGGTGCCCTGACTGCCTACCAACTCTAAAGTAGTTTTTGGCTCAGTTACCCTGACCTTGGACCAGAAGTGGGTGTCCATGAAAGCTGTCTGGTCCTCAGCATCCCAGATGCATTCATGTAACACAAATATTATTCTGTTCCCTTGGGAATGTTTGGACGCTATCTCAGGTCTCTTTACAGAAGAGAAGGCATGGTTCAAACCTGTGCATAGTAAATATGCAACACATAAGACTCGAAGCCCACGTCCTTGCCTTTCGTCCCTGTTTGTGAACACAGAGGTGGGTGCCTATCTGCTCTGTAAAATGATGATGGCTCTGTTATGAGAATAAAGTGACTCTTTCACCCCACGTTTCCGTTTTCCGTGGAGCCTGCCAGGAGCCTATGCTGAAAACATTTGACCTGGACACGGCTGCCCACGGTCGGTGACAGCTGCCCAGCAGCCTTCTGCTTTAGCACCTTCACTCAGTGGGTCTGCCTAAAGCAAGGTCCCCTCCTGCAAACACCCGCTCTGTGACTTGCTGCAAGCATGGCTGTGCAAAGCATTGCTGAGTGGCTGTCAGGGCCACCATGGCCACCCGTCCCACTGAGGTCACATGGCTGTCAGGGCCACCCATTCTGCTGAGGTCACCCCAGAGCCTTCTGGTCAACTGCAGGGCGGCCCTTCCTTGGACTGCTTTGTACTTTCGCCTGTCCTCCATGACCTGTAGAGTAGTGTAACCGGGACAATCCTCAGCATGCACTTATGGGTTCCTGGCTTTAGTCTATTGATGATTCAGAGGCTGTATGGATGCCATTCTGGGGAGCTGCTTCACTGACTCACAGGGGTCTGGATCAACTTGCTTTTAAAGGACTTTTCTCCTTGGCGGAGGTGTTTCAGGGAGGGTACATATGCACTCCAAAGCAAATAGCAGGCATTTTTTAAAAAAAAAAAACCCATAGACTCCTGTGTGTTGTGCAAGATCACTTATCTGCCACGATTGGGTGCCAGTCCCTGACCACTAATGCAGACCTAACATATCCCCTTCAGCCATATAGACACCCCCAAAGAAGAATGACAACAGCTAGTGCTGAGGTCACAGCCACCATGTGTGTGTCAGGCTCAAATCACATTGTAAGATTTTCTTTGCTTCTCACAGCAATGCCATGAAGGCCACACAGTCTCATTCCATGTTATAGATGAGGAAACTGAGGTCCAGAGAGCCACAGTCAGACAGGAAGTGGAACCAAGATTTGGCCGTGACCCCCGCTAGTCTCCTCACTGCTGTAGTACCTGTCACAGGCTGGAACATGCTGGCTGCCTCGGTGTTTCCCTGGTTCTCTGGATGTGATCATAAAGGGGCTGAGTTGGGCTGCTGACTGGAGTTGGGGTGTAACTGGTGTTCTGGGCCCTTCCATGTCCCTTAGCTGTCTTCTCGATCTCTTCCCTCTATACAGGCTGAGCACTCCTCAGGAGCAAGGTGTCTGCTTTGCCTCCCCCTGATTATGTGAGCCTAGGAGCTCCTGTGGTTCTGGTTCTAGTCCCTCTTTAACCTCTATTGGCCTTTGGAGAGACAGATCTGATTGGTTAGGGAGTGGTCATGTGACCAGAGGTGGCCCAGTGAGAATCTTTGCTGGGATACAAAGGGGCGTGGTTATGAGGAAAGATGTCTTTTGCTTCTGGGGAGATTGGTAACGGGAGGGCCTGAGTCTTCCTCTCCTCTGAAACAGAGCCAACCCCAGGAGGGCAGAAGCTTAGCAGGGCAGGAGAGAAGGATGGTCATCCAGACAGCACTGAAAATCCTGGAGTCCACCATGCCTGGGGCTCACATGTCTGTGTGCAGACAGGAAATCTCTTCTATGGTAGAAGCATATGTGAGATGACTGTCCACCAATAGCAACTAGTTAATCGTTCAATGAGATTCTATTTCTTTTTCATTGCAACACTGTTTCATTGAGACACTTTCTCATGTAGCCCCGGCTGGCCTTGAACTCCCTATGTAGCCAAGGATGTCTGTGAACTTCTGGTTCTCCTGTGTCTATCTACCGAGTGCAAGATTATAGGTGTGCACCACCATGCCTGGCTTATGTGGTGCTGGGGATAGAACTCAGGCCTTGTGCAAGTCAGGCAAACACTCTACCAACTGAGTCATATTCCCAGCCCCAAGAGATGACTTTAAAAGAAAACTTCTAAAAATGTTTTGAGTTGCTCTCTCCCAGAGGCAAGAGAAGGGGATCCAAACAGCATTTCACAGAAGACCAAATCCGCAAAGGTCTCAAGATCCCTTAGCAGGAGGGCTGAGGGGAGTGCTGTCCTCTTGCCTTGGTGAGAAGGTGGCTAAATTTCACAGCCTAGGAATATCTGTGAGCCCTTATCTTCTGAGTCTCACACCATACAGGGATGAGAGTCCTACAAAGGAGCAGCAATCCTTCTAGAAAGACCTGCAGGGAATGGGGAGGCCTTGTCACCTGTTTCCAGTCTGTGGAGGTGTCCCTGTGTGCAATCTGAATCCCAGAATCCCCTGTCTCACCTTGTCTGGGATGCCACTACATCTCTGCCTGCCTTGATTTCCCAGCTGACCACTCAGGGGCCCAGTATTCTGTCGGGAAACATGCCACACGAGAATAGAAAGACAGAAGGCTCCATTCACTTCCCTGCCCCTGCTAGGTTCCCAGGCTGTGGCAAATCCAGTGATGGTTCTGGTTCTAAAGCACAGGAGCCATTTTCCATCCCAGTTCCTATGCACAAGACACAATCCATCTCCCACGAACTGTTCCTCATCCTTTGCCCCTTGCCCCATGGTGTAGGTTGGCTTGGCAGTCATCTAAAATTACCACAGGCTCCCCTTTACAGCAGCAGCATGGTGTCAAGTTCCCAGTGCTGGACTGGCCCCTTTGTCTCCCTTATTCTCCCCACCAAGAGACACTCAGTGATAAACATCCTACAGGGACCTATTGCAGGAACCCTTCCTGTGGGGCGAGGGAGGGAAGGGTGAGGGCTGCAGAGCCTACCATAGCTCAGGGCCATGCTGGGCATGGGGAATCAGAGCTACCTGTCTCATAAGTGACATAAAGTATTCCATGTCCTTTCTCCAGGTCCCAGCTCTATCCCTCGCAGGGAAGGGCACCAGGGCACACTTGTCTCTCCCTCACCCCTTCTCTCTGTGGATACTGTTTAAGCTACTATTCACTGTACCAGGCGTGGGATATCCCAGGAAACAACGCAAGCTTCTGCTCCAGGCCTGGGCCCCCAACACTGGTCACCCCACTTTCCACCTCCTCAGAGAGTACATATAATGTGCTCTGGGGTCTTATCTGCTCCCCTAACTTCAGAGACATATGTTCTGCTTTTAAAAATGCTCAGTATGGCGATGGCAAAGGTGACCTGCATCTCCTTGGCTACATCAATGGCTTATGGAATCAAATGGCCACCAGGGGCTGTTGTCACCCCTAGCCACAGATCAGGCATCAGGAGTTAGTTTCACTGAACTCTCTGAGTAGACCTTGAAGACAAAGCCACACAGAATTGAAACGCTACTATCCCAGGCTGGAAGAGTGTGGGAAGAGAAGGACCAGCAGGTGAACAGGGGAAGGCGTTTCCCAGCAGCAGATGTGGAAAGGGACCGAGTGCAGAGGGTGTGCTGGCCTCGTGGCATGTCTCTAAAGTCAGCCCTCTGGGTAGACAGCCCAGAACTGCTGGCCACAGGAGCTCAGCCCACGCCTTTGGTGCGGGAAGTGGTGCTGCAGGCAGAGCCACACTGCTGGAGGCCCCAGACCCCATCTGTCGCTCAGAGAACTTTCTGCATAAATTTAGCTGGGTGAGTGGAGACCTCCGTATGCAGGGCTGGAGCAGCTTCCTGCACTAGTCTCTGGTCTCCATAGCAGATAAATGGCAGGGGGTGTCCGAATGGCCAGTGTGAGTCTCCATTTGGAGTGGGCACAACCCAGACCATGTGACTTCTGAATTAGAGGCTGGGGCTGGGGGGGCTAAGCACTTTTTTTAAAACACAAGTTCCAGTACAGGGGGACAGATGCCGAACCTGATATAGCAGGAAGAAAAGTGTTAGGGAGCCCAATCATGCTTATGCCTGGTCCACCAGGGGGTGCCCTGGGTGTGATATTACACCCATCTAAGTGGTGGTGGTGACCTTCGCAAGTCTGCAGAAGTGGATAATTGTTTTCAGGAACACACATATGGGGGTGCCACAATACTAGCTATGAATCCAGAGAATCATATGCCATCCTTTTGGGGCAGCATGACTACCTCTTCCATAATGTCAAGAGCAAACAAGCCGCTGCTGCTGGGTGCCTAGACAATGGGCACTTGGTTTGTCTCATTCAGTGCGACTGGACTGTCATTGTCCCCTGAGTTACTCCACATTATCCTCACTGCAAGCCTAGAAGGTCACTGCTATCATCAGCGCCACCATGGAGACAAGGAAACAGGCTGAGAAGCTGAATAACATGCCCAGATCCCACAGCTGGAGAGTGGCAGTGCTGGGATTTGAACCCAGATCATCCACATCTGGAGATTTTTCAGCAGTCTGCCCTTTGGACTCTCTCCACATTTCCATCTCTGTTGCCAAACTAGAAGCGCTTTCTAGAAACCAATGCAGCAGGATTGGTTAGTCCAATGGTGGACTCTTCAGAGCTCTTTCTTTCTAGGGATCTTACATCCAGAGAAGCAAACCAAGGCCCAGAGGCACAGGGCTGGCTGGGCAATAGGCTCTCATTTACTCCTGGGACTTAGCTTCTCACCATGTCCTGTGTCTGGAGTATTGCAAAAAGCAGTATTCTGTGCCGTGCTACATGTGTTCCTGTCTCTTGCCTCCATAGCCAAATGCAAACATCTCCTCCAGGAAGCCTTCCAGATCCTCCCTTTCTACCTGCCTCCCCTCTCCTGGAAACTATCAGCTATCCCTGCACTCACTCTCAGTTATCTGTCTGCTATGTGGATGCTCAGCCATTGAGAGGCCTCCCTTTGGGCTGGGGATTCAGTGAACATATCTCAGAAGGTCACTGGGCAGCTATTTATCCTTTTTTGGTGGCAGGCACCAGGCTGGGTGCTAGGTGCATAGAGAAAGGAGACCGAGTCCCTCTCCTCAGGCTCCTACTCACTTCCTCGGCAGAAGGACAGAGCAGGTGACTATCTGAAAATGGTTCTGTTAGTGCTAGAGCTTGGTCAGGCATGGTCCCATGCCCCGGCATGCAGAGAGCGTGACTAGTCACACTAGGGTTTGTTAATCTGGGCTCCACACCTGTTAGACACCCCGACACAGTGAGCCAAATCTGTTTTTGACATCAGTTCTTTGCCTGGGGAGAGGATCACAGCTTCCATCAGCTCTCCCTAGATCTAGGGTCCAGGG
This sequence comes from Microtus ochrogaster, assembly GCF_000317375.1. Classification (NCBI taxonomy): domain Eukaryota; kingdom Metazoa; phylum Chordata; class Mammalia; order Rodentia; family Cricetidae; genus Microtus; species Microtus ochrogaster. The sequence goes on from NW_004949099.1 coordinate 27,815,588, forward strand.
ATATTTAAAGCAACACCCTGATCCCCACTTTGAAGGCAAAGGCCGCGTAGGCATCTTTGCCTCCTGGCAGGCCAGGTACCAGCTGGATGGCAGGTAAACATGGTCCATTGTGCCAGAAATGAACTAGTATGAACATGGGGGCGGGAAGCAGCATCCCCAAGCAGAATCCTTACCCTTCTTAGAATGCCAGAGTCAGATTAGATGCTTCCTTTATGCCCTGCTCCCCACTGAATCATGCTGCCAGACTTCTGGCTCAGTTTATAGGCAAGGTATTAGTGAGGACAGGCAGAACAAGAAGAACCAGCCTTCCTCAGCTTTTCCTTCTGGCCCAGGAGGGAAGACCACAGATACCCAGCAGACACTGGGAAACAGCAGGGTACTAATCTGTGACCACTGGCCAATCCCGAGCTCCATGAAGCAGCTTCAGCACCACTGGTGTGGGGATGATGTCCTAGTAGTGTCCAGCCATGGACACGGGACTTGGGGGACAGATTTCTTCAAACTTAGCAGCTACCCACATCAAGCATTCTTTACTTGAGGGAGTCACTGCTAACCAATGAGAAAAGTCATCTTTGCCACTTGCTGGGCGCCTACTGGATGCCCAAGTCTGCACTGAGCTTTGCACTGGAAGCACTGGCTTCATAGTCCAGAGGGAGAGGCCAAGGCTCAGGGCAGCCATTGCTCTAGATCACAGGCCTGGGAGAGTCAGGGCAGAGACACCTGCCTGTTCCTCTGGCTCTGTGTAGGGAAAGCCTCCCACATGGCCACAGCGGGTAACTAGCAGCAGACAAATGAGGAACGGAACCCCAGCAGGCTGGTTCTCTGCCCCATCTCTGGTTGCCTCCGGAAAGGCAGGAGCACCAGAGTGCCTCTCGCTAGATGCCCCAGGCCTGTTCACTTTGTGACCTTGGAAGACAGCCCCACTCCTCTCCAGGGCGGAACCTACAAAGACATCCATCAGCTTGTCAATCACAGCCTGTAATTTGCTCCCCAGTTCATTCCACCCAGAGTTCCAGTGCTCTTCAGAGCTATTCAGAGCCTGGATGTGGGACAGCAAACTGGAGGTGGGGCATGCCGTGACAACTGGAATTCACTGCCTAGACAGTTGTGAGCACACCCCCCCCAGCCAGCCAGCTGGAAGGCACCTGGCGTGGTGGGCAGATGTGGGCTAGATGTTACAACCATGGTGTGGAACCCATGCTGTATCTAGACAGGGGCGAGCAGGACATGGCTCCCATTGAGTCTCCTCTAGTCACCCTACTGCCGTACCTCAGACATCTCTTGCTTCTCACAGAGGTGGCAGTGCCTTCAGACTGACGGGTCACCCTCTTTCCAGAGTACAGCCTTTACCCAACTGTCTTGCTGCCATTTTCTCTGCAAGTGACATAGGCCACATGTGACCTGTGATGAGATTCCACCCCCTTACTAGGACGCAGCTAGCATCTGAAGGCATTTGTGTTTCAGCCCACGTTGGAGACATTCCCCACTGTTAAATTTCATGGACACAGGCTCAGGCGCCAACTCTGCAGCAGCCTGGGTTTAAGCCTCCTGCACTTACCTTCAACAGGCGAGGTTTTGAGGCGCCGGCAGATGGCTTCAGTGTCCCCGTATGTCTCTTTGATCTTGACCACAGCCTCGGTTCCCCGCAGCTCCATGAGGGAGCGCAGCTCCTCCATGGTGCACCCGAACTCTCCTCCATGGCTCGACTCATTTCTTTGGTTTTTGGAGTAAAAGTCGCTGTTGGTCATATCACCCATGTTTGCCGAAGTCTCTGCTCAGGCTGGACCTGAGGGTCAGCACTGGAAAAGGGGCTTCCGGGTGATGGCTGTGTGTGGCTGTCCTCAGTACACCCTCACCAGAGGATAGTAGCTCGAGGCGGCCGACTCCGAATCCCAGGAGGTGGTGATGGCTGAGGTGGGCTGGCAACAGCACTGGAGAGCTCTGAGGAGTGTCCCCAGGAAGGGGGTGAGGTCCAGGGGCCACAGAGGCTCAGGGTTGTTGACCCAGGAGTCTCCATTCATTGGGGCCCATGCTGCTCCCTGGGGCTGGCATCTACATGGTCGGGAAAGCTCCTGTAGAGACAATCACAGAGTGGCTGATGAGATTCAGACACTGGGGTCCCATGGGACAAGTGCTTAGGAGGGTCAGGGAACAGGTGTTGACACACCATCCTCGGGAACCCTTGAACACACACCCATGGACTTTACCACATGCATCTGGCTCACTCTCTCTCAACACACCTGCACACTGCCAATCCAATGGTTTCAGTGCTATCCCAGGCATAGCATGGGGGATACTTCAGGACACACCCTAACCCCATATGACACACTGACTTCCCACACATGTCCTGGGGTGCAAATGCCCTCTTGCCAAACACGACCCAGATGCTACACAACACACCAACTGGTCTCTTGGTGCCTATTCCCCTTCCACATACATACCAGCAGAGTTTCACTTCATGTCACCCCAGTGGAGACACTTTCCATGTACACTGCCATACACGGTCACATCTCTAGACAGACAACTGGGTGTCCCCTCATACACACACAGCTTTTTCTCTGCCTCCCTGTCTCTGACTGGCCCTGTATGTTTACAAATGCTGTTGGTCCACACTCTCATCTCCTCACCGGTTCCTGACACCTCCATTACAACACTCCCTCTCACAGGCCCCGTATCCACCCACAGTCCCCCACCGCAGCCCTCCAGGCACTCAGACTGGGGCCAGAGCAGCCACCTCATCTATTCATGAGTCTGTCCTTAGAGCCCAGAGCTCTGAGCTGGCATCCATGGAGCCCTCACCTGGAGCCCCCACCAGTCAGCACCAAGGACAGCAGACAGCAGCTCCCAGGTCCCTCTGGAAGCAAGGAGGAGGGAGTTAGTTCTCCTGGCTCTCCAGGCCACCCGTACAGGAGTGCAGTGGCTATGGGCTGCCAGGAAGAGAATCCAATCCTCCAGGACACCCAACACCAGCAGCCGAGGCCCCAGCAAGCGTTGGGTGACAAAGGGCCCCAGCTGAGCTCAGTTGAGCCTGGCACGGGGATCAGCCCCTCCCATCAGCCATAGCCAGCTGGCCCTCCTGAGTGGGCAGAGAAGAGCATGGGATGTAAGGAGGAAGAAAAGCCTGAGTTTCCCTCACTCTCCACCTGTCTGACCTTTCTCCTTCACAGGCCTCTTCCCCTCATTTTAGAGGCACCAGTATCAGGTTGGTGTGTTTTCATTTTCTCAGTGGGGAGCCCCAGAGAGGGAAAGGAGCTTGCCCAGAGTCACGGAGAGCAAGCGGACAGAGGAGTTCAGAGGGCATGATGTCCTTCCCTCTCCTTCCTTGGGGAAGCTTTCTCAGTAGTGCTGGGCGGGGTGGACTGTGCAGGCAAACACTGGCAGGGAATCCGTGTCAGAGTTAGCAGGGCCTCCTGCATCCTGACTGAGGCAGCCTGGGCCATCCTCCGGGAGGTAGGAGGAGGCACTTCTTACAGGGATGGGAAGTGCACCATGGTTTATGGTCATTGGGGCCAACAGGTATCCTACAGAGCAGAGCATGGTGTGGACATGATGTCCCAAGAAGAGACCTGGGCACCAGAGAAACAGTGTGTACCCAGAGATCCCCTCCAGTGCAGAGGTGGCCCTGCAATGGCACCATCCTGACTTACCTCAGGAGCAGGTGAGGTGGAGGCTAAATCTGTGTACATGAATATAAACAGTAAATCCCTTCTCCCTTCTCCCTTGTTTTTCTTTGAGACAGAATATCCTCAGACTCGCTACGTAGCTGAGAATGACCTTGACCTTGAACTCTGGATCCTCCTGCCTCGACCTCTAATGTGCTGGGGTTACATGTAGGCACTGCCACGTAAGGTCTTTCCCCTCCATTCCTTAAACAAGTATCATACATCAGATGCCATGCTAAGAGGTCTCTGTACATATACTATTACATATGAGGGTTATGTGTGTAGGTCAGCGGTACAGTGCTTACCTCACATACTGGGATCCATCCCCACTAACACACACACACACACACACACACACACACACACACACACACACACTTCATCACACACACTTCATATAGTTTCATCTGCTAGGAACTAAGTTCCAAGGGTGTAGACAGTGTATTTCATGTGTTGCTATGGCCAAAATCTTAGTATCTATCCTATAAACTATGGATAAATGAATGAAATAAAAAGCAAGGAATGTCTCATTGAGGTGTTTTTTTTCTTTTTGAGACATTATCTCTTGTAAGCTGCCCTCCAGTGATCTTGAAGTCCCAATACTCCAGTCTCTACCTCCCAGATGCTGGCCATACAGGTTCCACCATGCCCAGCTTCCCACTGGGTCTTTACAATCCGATGGGGTGGATATCATAATTAAGCCCATTTTACTGACAAAATAAATGAGCCCCATGGGACTGAAGAAATTTATCCAAGGTCACACGGGGGTATGTTAGGGAATTTCAAAATTTGGACTGTGGTCCACCACTCCATAGGAAGGGCCTGGCCGAGTATGTTCTAGGTATTGAGTCTCTTTGGGAAGTGCTGGCATCTGAGACTGAGGCTTACTATTCTTCCCAAAGCTACAAGAGATTGCAGGTCTTCAGCAGGATGCCAAACCCAGCATGCACCAGCTGTAAGAGGTGTTGGAAGCTCACTCAGAGCACAAGGTTGGAGGAGGCCTGGGAGACAGGGAGGACACAGGGCTTGTGTGTTGAGCAGCACACTTTCTACTGCAGACTGTACCTTGTGGAAGTCCAAGAAAATAGGAGAAGAAACCCCAAATAGCCGGAGATGATGATCAAACAAGGCGGTGTAACTTGTGAGTAACTCCTGTGGGTTGGCAGGAATGGACCTAGAATTTGAACCCAGGAGGCCTGGGTAGAGAGGCTGGCTTATTCCCGGAGATTCAGGGCCTTGGCTTGTGATACTCCCTCAAGGACTTCTCACAAGGCCTAAACCAAGCACCATATGGGAAGCAAAGTGGCTTGCAAACCACAAGGGGCTTTTAAACCTAAGGTGCTGTTTCCTTCCCTCCCTTGATACCTGTGACACGGCTTACAGGCACTGATAATTACTTCTGTGGCAGCACACGCCAGGAGGAGCGTTAGCAGCAATTATCTCTGTGATCATAATAGCAGGCACGAGCTAATGGGCAGCGATTGGTATTAAGGACTATGGGTTAAGATCAGCTGATTGTCAGCCTTAGCCACCTGATCGCGCATCCATCTGCCCACTCACTATCTTCCTTCTTTCCCTCTACACATTGGCCATCCATCCATCTGTCCACCCACACAATGTCTTACTTTGCTCCCCTCAACCTATCTATCCATCCACCCACACATCCCTCTTTCCATCATCTTTCTACCCACCTATCCATTCATCCATCCTTCAGAACATCCATTTTCCCATCCACTCATACACCATCCAACCTGCTCATCCATGTATCCATCATCCTCCTACCACCTATCAGTCTGTCCATCTATTCATCCACCCATGACTCACCCTTCCTTCCTTCCTTCCTTCCTTCCTTCCTTCCTTCCCTTCTTCCTTCCTTCCTTCCTTCCTTCCTTCCTTCCTTCCTTCCTTCCTTCTTTTCTTCTGCCCTTCCCTCCCTCCCTCTTCCACCTCACTCCTTCCCTTCCTCCCATCTTCCTTCTACCCATCTATCAATTTACTATCTGTGCATCTACCTTTCTACTCACCCTCAATCTTTTCAATGACAGTATTGTGGGAAGCTTTGGTGCCAGGCAACGAATAATCAAGATCTGGTCCCTTCTTCCTATGACCTTACAATCAGGGCAACAATAAAAATCATGACTTCCATGACTTGACATGCACCAGTCATGCAGAGTCCTGGGTGCTGTAGACACTTTGAGTAGGTGATAGCCTTTCTTGTATGTAAAAAGAGTGTCTGCCCCAGAAAGAAATAGAAATACATAACTGGCTGTCAGTAAAGGTCAAGGAGACTGTGAGAGAAAGTACAGAGGGATGCAAGTTTGGGGTAACCAAATCAGTCACGACTTAGAGTCTGAAGCACTCACAGGCGGCTCTTCTTCTGATGCTGCTAATCCTCCATCTCCACATCTCACAGGCACCTGCACAAGGTCACCATCATGCTGTGTGCCTTGTTTTTTATTCTTAAATTGCACAGTTTATTTGGGACTTGTTTTGCCTGGGAGAGACGATCAATTAAAAATGATGGGGTTCATAGCCACAGAAGCACTTGGTAGAACTCCAGTGATCTCAGGCAGAGAGAAGGAACCAATGACTCAGAAGTGTATGCCAACTCTATCAGCCACCAGGTTACAAGAGCCTGCAGCAGCCATATTTTCAGTACTTGTTTCCACTTAGGTCTTGGCCTTCCTAGCAGCTGCTATCCTCCTTGGCTTCAAGTGTCCTTTCTATCTCTGGCCATCCAGCCTGAATATATGCCCCTGGCTCAGTGCATGAATCCCATGTCATTGCTTGGACCTGGTGAGCTGTCTGTCCCCTTTGCAAGAGGCCTGGAGACCCACACATGGGGAGGAGCTATGCCTCCTGAGGAGCCTGCATAGTACTGGCATGTTTCCTAAATGTTTAGAATGAATGAAGCCCTAGGTCAGTCCTCAGGCTAGGTGGGTGGAAAGATGTTGGATGGATGGATGTGTAGTGGGTAGATGGATAGATGAAGACTGGAGAGAGGAAGAGAGGGAGGCATGAATGGAGGAAAGATGGATGTCTGCCTGCGTGGATGGATGGATAGGTACATGGATGGAAAGCAGGGAGGGAGAAAGGGAGGGAGGCAGGTTGAGAAACAGAGTAGGACAAAACAGCTCAGTGAGCTTTTTCTCCTTGCATACCCAGCTTCTGTGGTGTGACCTAGATCAAGCCCCTTTCTTCTTGGGGCCTCAGTTTCCCATGTGACAAGTGAAGAGAGTAGACTAGCCTTCTCCATGGTCCCTTTTAAGGCTCTGAAGTTCCAAGCCATTCAGAAACCAGAACATTGTGGTAATATTGGATTTATGAATTTGGTTTCCTCTGAGCATTTAAATGAGTGTGTATTGTTAGATTTCAATGAGTAGAGAATAGGTTAGGGGGCTTTGGCAAAAGTCTTCCCAAGAGAGACACTGACCGAGGAAGGACATTTTTATATACATGGGCATATAAGTTAATTTATATGTAATATATAAATTTATAAATTACACATATGCAAGGTAATTTAACAGAGGGACTCTATATTTCAAAGGAAAGATTTTAAAAAAGCAACCCCTAGCTCAAACCAACAGCTTTTTTCAGATCTGAGCTGAAGCATGCCTGGTAGCTGGGACGGTTGCAAATGAACTGTCTGCTAAAAATAGCTCTTGGATGCCAAATCCTTCTGTTTTAAGAGGTGCTGAATTTAAATGCCACCTGAATATGTATTTTTAAAGTCACCACTTTCTTTGAATCATCCCTGGAAGCAAGAACTGGTATGGGGACACAAGTCCAGTGTGGAGGTTCCTGGTCACCCAGGTCTGGCTCTGCCACTTATATGGCTCTGGCAGGACTCCAATCTCTGTGCCTTGCTTCCTCCCACCCCCCAGATGGAAACCATCCAGTCAGCCGTGCAGGGTTTTGTAAGGGTTAACCGAGACAGAATGTGGCAATTCCCCGACTATAGGAAGCATCTGTTATTTGGCGAATGGTCACTTCATTCACCTGCTTCTAACTGCCCAAGCTTGACTGTCCCGAGTGCCACCTTAAAAAAAAAACAACCTAAAGTGGATTTTGCTGCCCTTATTCCCTCTTGGGTACCATTCAGTTAGCTCAGCACATAGGCGTTGTCCCTTCCGCTGTGGTCTAAATGAATTAATTATCTCTCCCTTGGGACAGGGCATTTTCTTTCCTCTCCTAGTCACACAAATGGTAGTGCAGGGGATCTGGGTAGGAAGGCCAGAGAAGCAGTAAGTTCAGCTCAGCAGGCAGGGAGACAGGGACAGAGGTCTTCTTGGACATCTTTTAAGAGGAAGTAATTTTCTCTGCATATGTACATTATAAAGGAAAGAGGCTGATGGCCTTGGGTGGGCATGGGTGTGGGTTTGCAGATGAGTGTGGGGTTTGGCTCAGCAGGTGTGTTTGATGCTGGGTGCCTTAGTGTCTATGGGAGAGTGGAGGGGGTCCTCATAGTGCGTCAAATGTGTGCTTGGTGTGAGGAGCCCCAAGGGAGAGCCACACTGGCCACCGGATATGTGCACAGGAGTGTGGGAGTACTACTGAGTCACAGAGATCTGTGCTATCCCCTTCTGAAGGTCTGAGCCCTGCAGTGCACACGCGTATGTTTGAGGGCTCGTCAAAGCGGGCGTTGACAACCTCAGCTCTGTATCCTCATAGCTGAGGAATGAGAACAGGGAAAGAAGAACTGGAAATGAATACCTCAGAAGCAAAGTTACTGCTATTTTTAGGCAGCTCCTATTCTGTTAACCAGAAAAGGAAACAAAAAAAGGGGGAAAATTCCCACAGAGAGAAGTCTTGAAAGCCTTGCAGATACAGGTGGTAGAAGTAGGGTGGGCAGTTAAGGAACTGGAGCTTCTCCACAATGGCAGCTCCTTCCTTCCACTGTCTCTGGTCTCCAGAGGAGCTGCCAATGGTAGGTGGTGGGGACAAGCATCCTCTTCTGGTTCTCCAGGTTCCTCATACATATACCCATGTATCAATCCAACTACATATCCGCCTGCTCATCATTCATCTGCCTATCTCTCCACCTACTTAGTAAATGTACCCACCTACCTATCTAATCATCCATCAATACACCCACCTACCACTATCTACCACCCACCTAACCATATGTCCACCCACTCACCTAAGCATCTTCTAGTGTATCCACCTACCCACCTAATTATCCATCTATATTCCCACCTACTCATTAATTATCTATCAACCTACCTACCCACCCACCTATTCATCCACCAGTATACCCATACCATCACATACCACAACCATCTACCCACCCACCCACCAAATCAGCCACCCATTCACACACCTACTCACACACCCACCTACCTAGCCAACCACTTGTCTATCCATCCACCTACCAACCCACCCACTACCTACTCACCCATACACCTACCCATCCATCCATTTACCATCTACCTCCCATCCTCCCATCAAGCCATCTACCCAACCACCCCATTCATCACTTACGACCTGGCCACCCATGAATCTACCTACCCACCCACCTAACCATCCACCCACCTACCAACCACCACCTAACTACTCACCTACCCACCACTTCCTAACTATCCAACCACCTATCACTCATTACCTAGCTATCCATCTGTCACCTACCACCTAACTATCTATCTACCTGCCATAATCTAACCATCTATTCATTCACCCATCCACCCACCTAACCACATACCCAACAATCCTATCCAGGACACTGGGGTCATAGGGTGGGAAGTGAGGTACTTAGATCTTTCTTCCTATGTATAAGATCTGTTCATCATGCCACCCAGCCCTCCCATGACCTGCAGGTCAGGATCTGGAGGCTGAGTTAGGAAATTACTACACAAATTTTGGTTTAGTGTTTTTAAGAATATAACCAAAGTACCCCTTGACTTTGCATCATATCCTCTGGGTCCCAACCATGGCTTGACCATTACAGTCAACAATAATTGCATAGCAAGTGCCCTCCTTGCTTGTTTCTAATTTCCAGGCAAGAAGGCTGGGAACCAAGGTGTAACAATGGTCAAGGTCACAGGGTGGAATATGAAACAGCTAAAACAGATTAGACACAGCCCCAAGCCTTTGCTTATGTGTCTCATCGCCCTTTACCAAGCATATCCTTGAACAATGCTACCTCTCTCCTGCCTCAGCTTCCTCTTCTGTAAAGTGAGATTATGGATTGGACAGACACTCAACTTGCCATATTAGTGACACTCTTAAGGACCTTCCTGCCCCTTGATACTGGTTTCTTAGGAACACACAATTTCATGGACTTGTTTTTTTATTGCTACTGGTCTTCAGCAGGAAGGACTATGCCAGCTGCAGGACAAGTTCTGATTGGCTAGAAGAAGAAGAAAGGAGAAACACCCCAAATCAGGTGCATGCACTGGTTATAATTCACCTGCTGTCTGTGATGTCCACAGCTTGCCACTGAGGCTTCTACACAGCAATACGTGCCACACAGGATGTTTGCTTTGTGCATTTAAAGACATCCCCATTGAAGAAATCTATAAATTTCCCGAGCAAGCTAAAATAGTCAAGTCATCAGCAGTTGGACACGAGAAGGACTCAGAGCAGCAAACTGAGAGGGTTTGCTCTTGGTTTCAGGAGAGGAATGTGCAGTGAGGCTGTGGATAGTGTTGTGCCTGGGCTGGGCTGAGTGATTTGGGCATCATCCTCTGATTCCAGACACACACCTCAGCCACCTCTCGGATCCATTTCCTGTCCTATTGCAGCGTGGAACTTCGTTAGTTCCTCTGCAGTCCTGAAAGCTCTGAGATCTGAGATCCCACAGTGACTCTGTTCCTTTCAGGCATTGTTTCCTTGCTTTCCCCAGTTTCCTGCTCTGCCCTCACAGGCTACAACAGAGCCTTGAAGAAAGGAACAATAATCTCAGTCATGGGGTTGAGATCCCTGCTTAGGGCTATGACATGTAATCTCCACAATCCTGGTACCTCTTTAGCAGTTCAGGATCCTTTGATTTTCCAGAACCTAACTAAGGATCCTCAGTATTCTCTTTGATTTCCAGTAAAGCAAGGCTTTGGTGGACAGAATGTGATCACAGACAGGCCTCTAGCTGCCGAATAGGTGACTGTGGGAGACTGGGGCCCAGGGAGTAGTCTCTGGGGATGAAGTGTTGATAGATGACTGACAGAGGTTCTGGGAGGGACTGGGTGTCAGGGAGCCTTGATAACATCAGCCTTCTGCCACCCCCTGCAAACTAATCAGCAGATGCTGGCATATGAGCTGTCCACACGGTCCTGGTGCTGAAGCAGGATCATTCCTTCAATTCTGCACCGCCAAGAAGACATCAGGGCAAAAGGCTCCATTTGGAGCTGTCCTCAAGGCCGAGGTGCTGATTCAGAGGGAGGCGTGATGGGGAGCTGTCCATGGACTCTGGTGCTGATAAGACAAAGTGTTGTTAATGCCTCTTGAGGGGTTGAGAAGTAGAAGTTAAAGTATCTAGGTCCGGGATAAAATGTGTGTGTTGTGGGAAGGGCACTGAGACTTTTCATGAGTTCTTGAGCAGGCACAGGGAGGTTATCTTTCACATTCAACAGTGATACTCAAAGGGCATTTCTCAGGAAATAGGTGTTGTTGCAGTGGATACACCCAGGCAGAAAGACACACCCTGCAGAAGGTCACTCAGTGCCACTTAATTGCATGAGCAGAGAACCCATTCGCACCTCACTCTCAGTTGCCCTCAACTCCAGAAATGCTAGTAACCAGTGGTTTATTCTTCCTCTGTGCAGTTCTTGGGCCTTTGCTCTTACCAGGACTGAAGGCATACCTAATTAGGTTCTGGGAAGACCCTCACTGAACTTACTAAACTTACTAAGTTATCTTCTCCACTGGGAAGGGGAAAAGATCCATACATAGAGGTGCCAGGAATAAGACTAAGTTGGGAAATTGTTTTAAAATAGTTCAATGAGTCCCTTGGGATCTAGACCAAAGAGGCAGAGAGAAAAAGCTTCTGTGTAGCCAGAGTTTGCAGAAGTCTGTGGGACTGTGAGTGATAGGAATGACAAAGTAGGACTCAGGTCACAAGAGTGCAGGAGTCAAAGTGATCCTGTGGCAGGTGGTGTCTTTCAGCAAGGCCAGTCATTGCTCTTTCTCATCTATGCTTCAGCTGAGGAGTCCCTGGATTGGTGGCTGTGTACATATTGTTGTCATGCTTGAGCCCAAGTTATCTCCAAAGAGACACTCCTTGTTGGAAAGTCAGCCATCTCTCTGATATCTTTAACTTGGTCTTAGGCTTAGAAGAAGGGCATCAGAGGCCAGGAAGCCACAGTAGCTGTGGTTGGTAACTGGGCTCCCTCCCCCATCTTAAAGGTGTAATTTCCTTTATTCTATAAAAGCATCTCCAGTAGTGCTTGAGATTCCAAAAACAGAGCTGCTTAGAGACAGTTCATTGAGGGTTGCTTATGTTGGCATCCCCAAGGGGCTAACTAAAACAGAGGTGTGCAGCCCTACCATTCGTGCACAGATGAGTGTCTGAGTGCAGTTTAAAGAAGTTTCTGGTCTCTCATACTTGATACGTCCTCATTACAGGTTATTGTTCTGAGCTATCCTGGTTGTCTATTTCTAATTCATTAAATGCTGTTTTCCGATAGGCCAGGCCCTCAAGTTGAAAGCAGACAACTTCAGGGACTTCCAGTCTCTAGATCCTTGCCTGTGATTGCTGTCCTGACCATACATACCCTGGCTTCTCTGGGGCTTGCTATGGTTCTTGCCCCTAGCATTTGTAAAACCTTTTCACCCCTTGGCAATGCCACCCACCTGGCATTAGCCTGCTTCCCAACATTGGTATTTTCACCTGTCTTCTCCCCAAGATCTATGATTGACCTCCTTATGGCTGCCAAGTGTCCCCTGTGATGATGCCTTGGGCCCTCAGACTTGCTCAGACTTTCTTATCCTTCTGTAGGATCTGTGATTCTTGTGGAATCAACATTACTTCCCAGTAACACTTCCCTTTTTCCCAGCCATTCAGGTACCCAGACCTGGACAGCTCCCGTCTCTTCTTCCTCCTCAGGTTCTGCACTCTGGTCCAGCCAATTCACTCACATCTTAGGGCGCCTACGCTCTCCTTGCCCCACGTCCTCCTTTCAATTCTTGCAGCAAGGCTGGTGGCAACAGCCACATACAAAAGGCCCTGATGAGGCAGGAGCTACATTGTGTTCTGTGAACCTTATCTTACAGCAGTGTGCAGAGAGGGATACATGATACCCCTTTTGCAGATGAAGAAACTGAGGCTCAGAAATGTAAAATAGCAGCTTCTTCAAGAACATTCAACGGATGAGTGAAACTGCCCAGAATAGAGCTGAGACACAGCTCTGTGCCCACATGGCTGGGAAGATGACTCGTCGAGTAAAGTGTTGACGACACAAACATGAAGGCCTGAGTTATGATCCCTAGACCCTGTGTGAAAACCTGGGAGTCGCTGGCTGTAGCTGTAATCACAGTATCAAGGGCCAGAGACAGACAGATCCAGGGAGCTTACTGGGTAGCCATCCAGCCAAAATGATGAGCTTTTTCATCAGTTCAGCTAAGAGACCTTGCCTCAAGGCAACAAGAAAAGAGACAGGAAAAGATTCAGATTCCTGATTTGGTTTCTAAATGTACTTATATGGAAATAGGCACCTCTAGACTCATGTGGGTGCATCACACCCACCACAACCCCCAACTCCCCACAACACACATATAACATACACACACACGCCATATCACACTACACTCACACCCACATCCACTCACTACACCATACACATACGACACACCCACAATACCACATGCATATGTCATATACACATACACCAGAACCAGGTACTACACCTATATACTACACAGACATTGTACCACACACATATACACAAACCCACACCACACACATACCACACAAACACACCACACCATACCATACAGATACCACAGATCATAACACATCACATATATCACACACACACACCACACTACATACCCCACATGCATCCCTTTCACATCCTACCATACAAACTACACAATACACATACACCACATGCCTGTACTCATACCACATACATACATACATACACACCGCACATACACACAACATATCACATCATACACACACATTCCACACCACACATACATACACACACCATAAATATATACCATACACATATCCCACACACCCACACATACTGCACAGCCACAGTCACCTCACCCCCCAACCCCCCACCACATACACTCTAAAAGCCTTCAATAACTCCCTGGTGGCTGTTTTAAAGAAACCTGTTCAGGGCCTGGCCTTCAGGATCCTGCCCAGCTGGCTCTACACCAGCCTCTGGGGTCCTGGTCTAATGGCACCATCTGCTATTTCTGATCTAATTCATGCTCCTGCCTCCCCCATCGGCACATGTACCCTCTTCCAGAAGGTTCAGGCACCTATGTCTATTAACCACAACTTTACCTCCAAGACAAGACAACTTCTCTGTAAAGTTCTCCATACTGCTCCATTTCAAAGCCTCACCCTCCCTGTTGCTAGCACCTCCACAGGCTTCTGCCTCAACATCACAGCCCCGGGGTGGTGTTTGCCAGTTCACAGCCCACCCCCATACAAGTGTGAGCATTCTAAGAACTACAGCCCTCAGCCAGGCTGGACTCCACCACTGCTGTCTATGCTACTGATGGAGAGCACCCAGAACAAAAGTCTCAAGGCCAAGTCTACATCTCCCAGCTAAAGTTGCGGAGATGTAGTCTACATCCTCCTTATGTTGTCAAGAGTCCCCTCTGGAGGGCCTTCAAGCCTCGGGCTCCCCAAGATGTTCTCACCCTTCTTTGAGTCCTGTGCTCTTCGTGGCACAGCTCAATAGCTCAACCAAGTGTGCATTCACCACGGGCAGTTGCTGTGCCCTGCACGCAGGCATGGCCTCTGCGAGCCCAGGTTCAACCCTGTGGCATAGCAGCTACCAGGACCTGACTTCCTACTCAAAGAAGCAAAGATGTGGCAAGCTGAAGAAGCTGGCTGGGGTCACTAACGGTGGGATCTGAATTCAGGAGGACTGTGTCCAGGCCTCAGCTCCAAATCATCAGTATGGCAGGATGGTGGTGCATGCCTTTAATCCCAGCACTCAGGAGGCAGAGGCAGGCAGATCGCTGTGAGTTCAAGGCCAACTTGGTCTACAGAGTGAGTTTCAGGAGAGCCGGACCATTACATGGAGAAACTCTGTCTCCCAAAACAAGCAAACAAAAACCAAAAAACAAAAAACCAACCAACCAAACAAACAAACAAAAAACTCTAAATCACCAGTATGACCCTGGTGGCAGGACACACAGCTGGAGTTAAGTGGAAAAGTGTCCCAGCCCTTCTGGTCCAATGGGGTCAGGCCCATGTGTTCACCATACCCTGCGTTAGGTCATGCAGGGAGACATACAGTCCATCCTCAGTCTTCTCTCTTAGTCTCAGTTACCTCAGTCCTGGAGGTCGCAGCCAAGACACTCAGAATCTACAACGGAGGCGCTCAGACCACAGAGGGAGTGTAGGGGCCTATGACATCTCCTACCCTAGGCTTGTCCTCTGCATCAGCTGTCTACTCTCTGGCCCCCAGAATCGCATGCTCTGCAGCCTGGGGCTGGGAGGCTGGTCAGTGACTATCCCGGTCAGAAGCAAGCGAGGAAGACCCAGCTCACTCTGCAACCCTCCCCTGACTTGGCACGGCTGTCCCCGACCATGGCAGAGACACGCAGAATCCACTTGGTACGTTGAACAGATGGTGCCACCTCTAAAAATAACTATGCTGTACCACACTCCCCGGCACAGCCGAGGCCTGCGACAGAAGGGGGTCCGGGTAGGGGTGGGGGCTGCTAGATGCTCTCACCAGCCATCTGTGGGAGGACAGATGTAAATGCAGCCTCCTGGGGAACACGGGCGCAGAGGACCCTAGCCTTGTTAGAGCGAGGCAGAGCCATGGGCTTCATGCCCAGGCTTCAAGACGGAGGTAAAAGTCAGTTGGGGTAGGTAGGGATGAATGACTCACTCCTCTGAACTCCTCCTTCCGTGACCTTCAGCAACCTCACCCCAGTGGCCCACATGAGATCACACCTGCAGTGTCCCCCTGCCCCGCCTGCCACCTTCCACCCTGTTGCTGTTCTCTAAGGTCTACAGTTTTTTGTAATGGCTCTTCTAGACAACTTCTCCAGCCATGGGGGCATCTCATCCTGTGGGTCCCTTAAGCATGGGTCATTGCCCTTGCAAGTGACTAGGACCAGAGTTCCTTTGCTCAGTGTGTGTGACTGGATGGGCCTCAGACCCCGCTCTCTGACTCTGCCGAGTAGCCATGGCCAAGTTGGGTCACCCACCCCTGCAATCCAAGCAGGGTTGGGGATATCACTGATAGTCCATGTTGACTGAAAATAACAGATTTCTAGAAGGGAAGTGGAAGGTACTGGCCCAAAGCCATGAACAACTGTCAGCCTGTCACAGGTGTCACCCTTTCGAGCCACCAACCTATTTCTACTTCCCAATGCTCGAAGGGTACACCCACCTTCATCCTGGGCATGCTTCTCCTTGAGTGCTAGCCCACCCCAGACTGGCCTGGCTGGCTTAAAGGAGCCAGAATACACTGTCCTCATTTCTTGCCAAGAACCAGCCTAAAGATCCTCGGTTCCTTTATAGATCCAAACCTCACACCCCGAAAGTACGTCCTTCTACTTCTCAGCTCTGTTTTCCCTACCCTGAAGCCCCCTTCACCATAGTGCCATGTTTGAGGAGGACTCTTGCCTGGTCCCAGCTTCCTGAGCCCTGCCATGTTGTACTTCACAGACCTTTCCCATTACAGGCTCAGATCACTCTCCCTTCAGAGCTGCCTCTCCTGACATGTGATTGGGGTGTTCAGGCTGGAACTCAGATGCAGAGCTCCAAACTGGGGTCTCTCTGAGTGTGAACTCCACATTGCAATAGATAGGTAAGGTCAGAGGAGCCCCCTTGGTCCCTCTCCGGTGTTGGAGCTGGCACAAAGTGGGTGATAGATTCACAGGCTCAGTATTTCTAGCAGTTGACCCCCATTTCCTGCCTGAAGGGGATACCTAGGAAGGCTGTCCCCAGAACATTGGCCTCCTAGAGTCCATACACTCGTAAGTTTCACAAGTGTCCCTGAGTCTCCAAGCGAAGTTGAATTAGTTAGGGGCAGACCTTGGAGGTGGAGGTCCCTGTGATGCCCAGAATCTCCACAGCATCTGGGTTCCCACTTGGGTTCACAAGCCTTCATCAATAGGAGCCCTACTTCATGACCATGGCAGTCTGTGCCAATGCACTTGTCCCAGAGTCCTCTGTGATAAGCGGGCTTTTCCCTTCCCTAGCTATCTATATTGTTCTCTAGGTCTCTAGTGTGTCCGATGTGTTCTTGCTACTGCACATGCCACTGCCACTTCTTCTCCACTATACAGGAGCATCTGAATGTGCCAGGTAGGAAAAACATGTACAGTTGTGCAAGCACACATGACTGAGTCTGCGTGTCAGAGCAGATGAAGTGCAAATGTGTTTGCGTGATCGTTCATATGCGCACAACAACGTGTTTTGGTGTGTCAGGCAGGGCCAAAGAGTTGCCTATAAGGTTGTCTGAGTGGGTGGGTTCTGAGGTGGGAAGACAGTATATAAGACTCTGGGCTCTGTATATATATGTGTGTATGCGCATTTGCACACATACACATAAGTGCGCCCCTGTGTTTGTATGTCCATGTGTTTGTGTGTGTACACATATGTATGTATATGTGTCTGAATGCATGCATGTGGTGTGCATAAGTGCATATGCATGCATGTGTGCATGCGTGTGTGTGTGTGTGTGTGTGTGTGCATGCATGTGTGTGTGTGTGTGCATGTTAGGGGGTATGTTAAGTCAAGAAAGATGACAGAACCTCCCTAGTGTGGAGTAGGGTTTTGATTCCCCCAGGTTCGGAGGCAGGTGGGTATTGATCAGGGCCATTTGTAAGGGCTCTGGGGAAAAGAAAGCTGTCCTATGGCTGACACCTTACTACCATCTCCATGACTGTCACAGGTGGTCCTAAATCCTTGCAGCCTTGGAGCTCCAAAGTTATGCTAGTGGGTGACTGGATTCCAGGGGAATCTGCCATTAAGGTAGACCATGAGCAAAATGCAACAGTAGCCAGCATTTGAAGTGCTGCTCACTGGCAGCTTTCAGTTTGGCATTTCAAAAGATCTACTTGTTATTTCCACGGCACGGGTGAGGAAACCGAGGCCAGGAGGATCCAGGGCTTGTGGTGGGTGCCACAGACAACACCTGCAGGTGTGAGTAAAAGGATCATGACCGTGCATAGAGTACACACCTCCGTGGGCGTCACTGCCCACCATGGCAGGGAGACCCACAGTTATCTCTCCCTGCTCCAGTTCCCCCGTCTTTCCCAGAGGGAGATCAAGCTATATGGTTCCGATAGTTTCACACTGACTCCCACTAGGACTTTGACATAGAGAAGCAGGCTGCCTGGCTCACACATCTTACCCTTTGCCCCAGTAGGCATGCGTGTACTCCCAAACAGTCCTAGCCTATCTGCTGGCTGCTCAGACATCCGTGTGTGGAGAGGTACTCATTTAATACAAGCATACAGATAAATCCAGAGATGCCCTGTGCATGGTCCACTATGCATTAGCATGTGCTCGTCCATTGCTTCTGCTTCTTAACCTGATTCACCCCTAGACAGTCCAGCTCAACAGGCCTTTACTGAGTAAACCACATGCTAACTCCATTCTCTGGGCAGAATCAAGTGAACCATCCTGGAGACCAGGCCATTTGTGCCCCCTAAGGGTCCGTACATCTCCAGCTGTCTCATACGTACCTGACAGACACAGCTGGCACAATACAAGTGGGTACACAGAAAAGCACCTGCAGGAATTCAAGCCTTGGCCCAAGAAACTGTGAGTCTCAGACACGTTCACTTCGCAACACTTGCATTAAAACACAAAGGCAGGGTGAGCATTGAGTGCCTGACGTATATTTTACCCTGACCCCAGGGAGGGTCAAAACTGAGGTAGACATGGAGGTCAGGAGGGTCACCTTTCTGGCAAGGAGCTGGCCAGATGAATAATGCCATCTGAGAGAGTAGTAACACTTAAAAGTGACCAGGAGCCACCATGTGTTGTTACCCCTAGGGTTGCTCCCTTTCTGTGCATGTCTCCATGATGTACACAGAAGTCCCTGGAATAGATGCCCTGATTTTCTTTACTTTAAAGATGAAGAAACTGAGGTTCACTAAGGTGGAGTGACTGGCCAAGGTCGCATAGTGGGGGGAAGCCTGAGCATTAAGCCTGCGCCTTGACCTCAGTGCACAATGGACTACTGGACTTGAACTTGGGGACATGGAGTCTCCCTGTGGAGTGCAACATGAATTCTGAAGAAGAGGAAAAGCCAAGGCTGTCTTCTCCCTCCTCCCAACCAGTGCAGAGACAGGCAGCTCTGGCAGACTCCAGCTCCAGCACTCTAAGAAACCTCTGAGGGGATTCTCGTCCCAGGCTCTGTGGACAGGTGTGAGGCCAGCCTTGGAGCAGGAACAGGTGAGGGGCTTTGGTTGACCTGCGGCTGGGTTGGAGGGGGTGACAAGCAGATGGCAGCTCCTTACTGTGCTTGAAGAAGTCAAGCGGGGAACTTGGGAGCTGCCAGCCTGACCATATCACCTGCTGTTAGAAACAGCCCTGGGCCGGAGGGCTGGCAGCCACCCAGTGTGGATTTGCTGACGAATGGCAGGCCCTGGGGAGGCTCAGCCACCAGCCTGGCCCTGTTCCATGGCTGCTCTGTTACCCCATTATAAATAAGGGCTGTCATTTAAAGGGACTCTACAGTCTAACCGCCTGGGTCAGTCACTCGTCTGGCCACTGCACAGATGGGGAGACCGAGAGTCGGGGAGGGACAGCGGTGTGCTTGACAAGGCTACTCAGGCTCTGAGCTTGGACCAGAGCAAGGCCTGGAGACCCTTGAGGCGCCGAGGGCGGGACATGCAAGGAGACACTGTTGGCACTTGGGTTCTCTGTGGTGCCAGCTCCCGCTCCACTGCCATCTGTCTGCTGGGCTATTTCCGTCTGCCTGAAGCACCCGGGGGCTCACTCCAGCCCTACCCAGCCCAGGGCAGAGAGCAAAGCCTACAGAGACTGTGGGTACTCTTTGTCTCTTTGTGGCTGACCCAGCTTCAGGATCGCAGAGCAATACTGGAGTCATAAACGATGTTTAATGAGAGCATTTTTTGGTGCCTAGTTCCGGCAGCAAGGGCTGGTGTCAGGGGCAATGCTCATTTCCACTCATCTGGTAAACTTGCAGGGGGCCTCCCGCAGGCAGCCTGTGCCCTGAGGCAGGATTTAACTGTTCTTAAACTGTTGGGTGTGGTTCCCTCCCTGCTCAGCCTGGGGCATACAGACCTACGGTGGCAGTTCAGTAAAACTGATGGGAGGGAAGAGCCAGGGAACATTTTTGTATATGCCAAGCCCCACGCTCACTACTCCATACGCTCACATCCCAGAGTGATGAGACCAGCCTTCTCACTGCCCAGCTTTACAGAGAAGAAAACCAAGGCAGAACACAACAAACAAACAAATAAAAAAAACCCAAACAAACAAGAAAGACAATGACCTGCTAAGGCCACTTGGGTGGAGTGCAGAGATGTGGGCATTGGTGGAAGGAACGAAAAAGTGAGACCCGTGGGGAGGCCACGGCTATGAGGGTGGTGTGGTTGGTTATGTGCGGCTGGGAGCTGGAATCAGTCAGGCTTTCAAAAGGGGGTCAAGAAGTCCTTTTTGTTTGGGGACAAAGTTGGGTAGGGAGCTTCCAGGGAGAGAGTGGTGGTGACAGCTACTATGTCAGCTGGCAGCCAAAGAGGATTCAAGTTTCTCTGAGCCCAGCCGTGTGTTCCACCTAAAAAGCTACCGGGGCCAAGGACCCCTCTACAGGCAGACTTGCCCAGCCATGGGAGTCAGGGACGGCATCCCTCTGACACTGGCCCTGGCAAGGGTCCCTGTCCTGAGTCAGTCTGTTTCTTGTGCCTCCTGGAAGGGTGCTGCCACCATTGGACACCTTGACACCCAAGTCTCTCTGGCTCACACCTCAGTAGCTAGGCAACCAGGCAGGCCATCCTTCTCCTTCAGCCAGCTTGAGTTTCCAGAGGCAGACTCCTGGGCGTGACATAACAACTGCCTAGCCAGTGTGGAGGGATGTAACATACATGTCAGACCCAGGCAGTGGTCCTGTGGTCGCTGTGTGTGTGGGGAGTCCTAGCAGCAAAAGTGAATAACCCCAGGTGACGCCGGAAGTTAAGTGAGGAAACCTGAGGCTGTCTCCAACCTGGAGGCTGAGGCAGAAACAACAGCTTACCAAGTGACAAATACCAGCTCATTTGGGGGCTGATTATATATATGTCTTCTCCACGGTGGCCCATCTCACCTGTCAAGCAACATAGTAAGGGCAGACAGTGTTCTCATGACCATTTTACAGACTGAGAAACTGAGGGCTGGAAAAACTGTATCACCTCTGTAAGGTCACTGGGTCACTGAACAATAAAAGCCAGACAGATGCAAACCCAGGTCAAACTGACTGAAGATTGAAGGCATTACTGAGGTCCCCAAGGGTCCTGGGACCTTTCTCCCAGCTGGCTGAAGCAAAGATGACAGGTTTGAACTTATGTCTCTGGCCCAAAGGCTTGATCTTGGTTTACTGTGCCCAAGCTACCAACAGAGCCTCCTGCCAGGCCCAGGAGCCTCCTAGCCTCAGGAATACCAGTTCTTTGTCTCTAAGCCTGGTGAAGTCTCCAGGGAAAAAGACCCAAAACTCCATCCCCGAACAGAGCCAGTACTCCCTAAGTGGTGACCCTTGATTCCAGACCTGGACCTGTCCTTCACCCTCACCTCCTGAAACCTGAGTCTGGGCTAGACAGGGACAGCCCTGCTTTCATGGCAACAGTACATTGGATACTACCTGGGGACCCACATGCATGCTGGGGACAGGCAGACTTCACCCTGGAGGGGTGACTGGAATGGCAGAGAGCAGGAGCCTCGAGCCTCACAGCAGCCTGCTTGGCCAGGTTGTGAAGAAGCTGCTATCTACAAGTCTACTGAACCAGTCCACTGACCAGGCCTACCTGTCTCCGATGCCTGGTTACAGCCCCTATGGAGGAGTGAGCTCAGAAACACCCTGCTATCAAGCACAGCATCTCCTACACTCACCTCTGTATCCAATTGGCCTTTGTCCCTGAGTCCTGGGACCCAGAGAGGTGGGAGCTTGGGCTCTAGTCTTAAAGAGGGTTCAGCTAGACTGGGTGATTATGGCTGTGTGAGCACATGTGTGTAAGTTTTCTAGGAATTTTCTTACTAGAGAGAGGGAAGGAGAGGAGGGAGGAAAGGGAAAGAGAAAGGTAAGATAGAAGTTGAGAGGCTCGGTGGGACAAGGAGACAAGGAGGAAGGGAGGCAAGAAACAGACAGGCTTGAGAGAGAGAGAGAGAGAGAGAGAGAGAGAGAGAGAGAGAGAGAGAGATATTCAGGCCGAGGTGGATGGGTGCCCTGGCTGGCCAGGTAGAGGGGAAACGCCCCAGGGAGCAGTGCAGAGGCCGTAGGAAAGGGAATCTGTACCCTGTCTTAGGGATTGAATGCTTGGGCCCTGGGCCAGTTCCGTCTCTGGCACCATTCCTCGGCCCCGCCTGCCTGGGAAACAGGGCAAGGATTGCTCCAAGGTCACCAGAAGCCACCGGGAAGCTCTCAGCTCCTGTGGCTTGTTGGGCTGTCCGCCCTCAGATCTGGGTTATTTTGGGAACTGCGCAGCCTGAACACACCCCTCCTCCCTGCTCAGGGGCCAGTGGTTGCTGACGATGACATTCTCTCAAGGAATTGTCTCACTGATGTCCCTGCTTCTGGGAACCTCTCCCAACTGTCTTAGAGCAAGTCCTGTCTGGGTTGTGCCTTCTGCACTGTGGGTGCTTGGTCCAGGGAGCCCCTGCGTTCCCACCATCACCAACTGTGGGTTTCCCAGTGGCGGGGATGGTTTAGGTTCCGGAACATTGTTAACATCAAGTGTGGCACTGTTTGCCGAGCACTGAGGACAGTGTAACAACCCAACATGCAGCTTCACTGAACACCTCACGGGCCAGGTGTGTGAGCTTGACCAGTGTCCCATGTGTTACAAACGAGGAAAGTGAGGTCCTAATGATGTTGTAGGGTGGAAATTATTGAACCAAGACCCTACCCAAGAGAACACCACTTCAGAGCCCACTCGGTTATCAAGCATATAGCCCCTTCCTCTTTCATGAACTCTGTCATGTCCAGGTCTCTGCTCGAGAGCCTTCTTTGGCTCCTTAGGGTCTCCTAAGATCAAAACCAAACATTCTCTCTGGTGCTAGATACTTTGCTCTCTTTACCTTATCCATTCAAGTCTCATTCTCTCCCCCCTTTGATCTACTTTTAGCCCCTTCTACTTAGAGATTTATATGCACAAAGGTGACGAAACGAATATCTACTGTATATGCTTGACGCAGGCAGACTGCAAAAGCAACTATGAGGGAAGATGATGTTATCATTGAGAGGGCCAGAGCCAGTTCTGCAGAGTGGACGTCAATAAGACAGGCTGCATGCCAAGGTGAAGGGGCCAGAGGGGGTGGGGAGGGGCCAGCTGGGGTAGAAAGGGGCCTTCCAGGGCTGGGGTATGAGCCAGCTAGGGGTGGGGAGGGGCAGCCAGGGGTGGGGAGAGGCCAGCCAGGGGTGGGGAGGGGGCAGCCAGGGGTGGGGAGAGGCCAGCCAGGGGTGGGGAGGGGGCAGCCAGGGGTGGGGAGAGGCCAGCCAGGAGTGGGGAGGGGTGAGCCAGGGGTGGGGAGGAGACAGCCAGGCATGCACAGGGGGTAGCTAGGGGTGGGGGGCATCCAGGGGTGGGGAAAGGCCAGTCATGGGTAGGGAGGGGGAAGTCAGGGGTGGGGAGGGGGAAGTCAGGGGTGGGGAGGGGGAAGCCAAGGGTGGA
Organism: Microtus ochrogaster; assembly: GCF_000317375.1. Classification (NCBI taxonomy): domain Eukaryota; kingdom Metazoa; phylum Chordata; class Mammalia; order Rodentia; family Cricetidae; genus Microtus; species Microtus ochrogaster. The sequence goes on from NW_004949099.1 coordinate 27,839,227, forward strand.
GAGGGACAGTGTTGGCTTTTAATAAACCACAGGAGCCAAACAGATCGTAGGTGGCATCAGAGCTATGCTTGGAGTCTGGGTTCACTCCAAGCCAGAGAGATGCCTCTGAAGACTCTTTGGTGGAAGAGTAAATTGTATTTCTAAGATCTGCCACCTCTATCAGGAGTGTGATCAAGAGCAGAGGAGCTGAGGAGGCCCCGCGTCACAGAGGCGAATGGGGACAAGGTGATGGCAGTGGAAGAGGTGGGGACCCAGTGTTAGGAGGTGGGAGTCACAGGATTGGCTACAGAGAGGGAACGGGAAGAGCAGGGGAATGGGTGGGGATGGTCAGGATGAACACAGCCAAGTGTCTGGTTTGGGACTTGGGGACACTGAGAGGCGAGACACCCAGGAAGATGTCGAGTGGGCAGCTTAGGAGAGAATCCTGGCTACAGACAGAAATGTGGGCATCAGCAGCTCATGGCCAGGGTGTATAGGGCTAGGACAGGGTGAGATCATTGCAGAAAGAGCTTGAACAGCTGGGAGGAGGCCCAGGGCTGAGGCCTGGCCTTGAAGGTCAAGAAGAGGACAAAGAACCATACTTCACATTGGCAGCCCCCATCAGGTGACTCCCCTCTCAGGAACCTTCCATGGCTCCCTACTGTCTACAAAACAAGGCTTAAAATCCTTAGGTAAACACATTGGTTCTGCTTTGTCTATATAGGCGGATATTGTTCTGCTTCAAGCCTGGGCTGCTGGTAGGAAGGTCAAGAGTAGGAAGTGGCAAAGAGGACCAGGTATGGTGAGTGCAGAAAGTGGGCAAGTGGGTGCTGATTCTCTCACCTGCCACAGCAATAGGAAATGTGTGTGTGTGTGTGTGTGTGTGTGTGTGTGTGTGTG
>NW_004949099.1:27840205-27841008 GCF_000317375.1 Microtus ochrogaster
GAGAGAGAGAGAGAGAGAGAGAGAGAGAGAGAGAGAGAGAGAGAGAGAGAGAGAGAGAACAGCTCAGTAATCAAGTTATCCACCTTCATTACCGCCCTGAACTCTAGACAAGAGACTTTATTATGCAGGATACAGTGTGTGGGGTGTCAAGGGTCTTGTCCTAGGGCAAACTCAAAAGCTCCCTGTCCCTGGCTGCTGTTCTGTTCCTTGTTCCATGTCACCACCATCAGGGGCTGGCAGAAAGCTACCCATCAAGGAAGGCCTAGGAGGAAGGAGGGCAGGTAGTTCACTTAATCAACACTTGCCATGTTGCAACTCAGGGCAGCACACAGATGGGCCAACTGACTCAGGCTCTGATCTTGGCTCCCAGGACCAAGCAGCTGCCATACTGCATCTGGGTGTCACTTTCTCTATCTCTAAGATGGGGCTATTTGCACTCACCTGCCTTGAACCATCACAGGGGGTCCCAGAAGAGGCTTCTCAAGGTGGACTAGGGGACCTCCAGGTCAGCTTGTGTGCTCTGAAGAAATCTCCAGTGGGACACAGCTACTTTATGCTTTCAAATGAGTACCACAGCCGTGGAAGGCACAGAATAGGAGGGGCTAGGGACAACTGGGAGCAGGGACAACGGGGAGCAGGGACAGTGGGGAGCAGTGGGGGTCAGGGACAGTAGAGGAGCAGGGACAGTGGGGGAGCAGGGACAGTGGGGGAGCAGGGACAGTGGAGGAGCAGGGACAGTGGAGGAGCAGGAACAGTGGAGGAGCAGGGACAGTGGAGGAGCAGGGACAGTGGAGGAGCAGGGA
>NW_004949099.1:27841959-27844298 GCF_000317375.1 Microtus ochrogaster
TGGAGGAGCAGGGACAGTGGGGAGCAGGGACAGTGGGGGAGCAGGGACAGTGGGGGTAGGGACAATGGAGGAGCAGGGACAATGGGGAGCAGGGACAGTGGGGAGCAGGGACAATGGCGGAACAGGGTTCAGGGCTAGGCTAACCCAGAGCATCCAGAACCATACTGAGACTATCCTGGGGAAGGATATTTTACAGCTTCTCTAGACCCATAGTGAACTGCTATGATTCTCTCTGACTGAATGGCAGAGAAAGCCTTGCATGGTTTCCCAAGCAACAAGCGAAACCCTGGCCCTCCGCTGTCTGTGGTCTCCACTGGCCTCCCAGCTGATGTTATTCTCAGGTCCATCCATTGACTGATCTTCACTTCATATAACAATAGGAAGTGACAGATGTCCAGGAGGTAGACCTGGGAGAACAGAGTGGGTTCTTGGGGGATGTGGTCTTGGGTATACTCCCCTGCATCCTTCATGTTCTATCCTCTGCCTCCTGACTACCTGGGATAAGCAGTTCTGCTGTCCTAACTCACCAAGACCCAGATACAACAGGGCACCAAGGACCGAAGCCTCCAACACCTGCACCAAAATGCAATTTCCTCCCTTTAGTTGATTTCCTCAAGGATTTTTGCCACAGCAACAAGAAGCAGAAACACAAGCCTTGTAGCTCAAAACATCACTTGTTCAGTCTTCTCTCAGCCCGGTCTCCCCATGAGTGGTTGACACCAGCATCCTGCTGGCCCCTCTCCCCGGAGGTCTCCTCAGTACACACCCAATAGCTTTCAAGCCCACTGTATCCATTCCCCGCTTTTATGGTGTTTTCTGTCTTTTTGAGACATTATCTCTTCTTCCTTGCCTGGTGAACACGTCCTGCTATTTTCTTCTAGAAAGTTCACAGTCATCATTTTCTAGTTGGGCCCTCGAGTCCTTTGATGTGTTGCTTTCATCTTCTTACTGTGGTTGAATTTACATGAAATAAGCCGCCATTTTAACATCTCTGCTCAGGGGCGGTAAGCGCATTCATAATGCCATACAGCACTCCTTTCCTTTCCACTTTTTATTTTGAGACTTGTAGCACAGGCTGGCCTTGAACTCCCTGTGAACCCGAACTCCTCATCCTCCTGCCTCTACCTTCACAGTGCTGGGATCATGGGTGTGCATACCCGTGCTTAGTTCACGGGGGACTGGGCTTCATGACCAGATACTTTAAAACCTTTGCACTTCCCCCAAATGAATCTCTGTCTCTGTCAACACCAACCCCGGATTATCCCTCCTCCGGACACTGACTGCGTTCTCCTTTATGTTGTTCTAACCTGACTACTCTAACAACCTCGTGAGTGAAATCATATGGTCCTTTTGCTTTTATGGCTGATTTATTTTAATTAGGTTGTCCACAGGGTTCATCACGTGGTAGCATGAACCAGAATCTCCTTTTTTAAGGCTGAGTAATATTCCACTCCAAACTTTTGGTTTATCCACTCGGCCACAGACAGACATTCATGCTGCTGCCATCTTCCAGCTACTGTGGACGATTTGTATGCTGTAAACAAGCTCACAAATATCTGTTGGAATCCCTGCTTTCGGTTTCCTTTTTGCATGTGTACCCCCTGGTGGAGTTGCAGATTCGTGTCCTTCCTGTTTGGAGGACCTGTCACCCGTTTCTCCGCAGCCCCCATCCCATCTTACTCTTCCACCAACAAGGCACAGGGTATGGATTTCCCACACTCTTGCCAACACCTTTCATAGCTGACACAGGGCACGCAGGGGTGTCTCCCTGAGGTTTGGCTGACACAGGGCACGCAGGGGTGTCTCCCTGAGGTTTGGCTGACACAGGGCATGCAGGGGTGTCTCCCTGAGGTTTGGCTGACACAGGGCACGCAGGGGTGTTTCTCTGAGGCGTGGCTTCACTTTGCTCCTCTGATGACTAGTGTCTTGAGAGTCTCTTCCTGTGTGGCTGGGCATTTTTGTGTTCTCTGTACAGAAACATCTATTAGAGTCTGTTTTGACCTCCTTGCTTTTCTTTTCGCTATTGAGAAGTGTTGGTTCTTTATATATTGTTACTTCTCAGGCACATGGCTTGTAGGCATTTTCTCCTGTCTATAGTTTCACTCCCATACTTTGTGAGAACATTTCTGATGTACTTTAATTTTTGATACAGTCCAACTTACTGATTTTTTTCATTTGTGTCTTTGGCATCATAGTTAAGAAATTTCTGTTAGATTCAGGGTCATGAAGCATCCCCATGCTTTCTTCCTCTTGGTTTAGTCTCTACGTAGTGTGAGGTAGGGATTCAGTGTCATGAAGCATCCCCATGCTTTCTTTCCTCTTGGTTTAGTCTCTACGTA
>NW_004949099.1:27844398-27859238 GCF_000317375.1 Microtus ochrogaster
TTGGTTTAGTCTCTACGTAGTGTGAGGTAGGGATTCAGTGTCATGAAGCATCCCCATGCTTTCTTTCCTCTTGGTTTAGTCTCTACGTAGTGTGAAGTAGGGATTCTGAGTCTGCTTGTCTGAGGTGTAGCCTCCAACTCTCCCTTCTGAGCTTCTGCTCCTGGGACTCGCTGTGACCACCAGAGTCTTCATCTTCTTCCCATATCACTACTTAGACACCAACAGTGGCCCTGGCCACTCTCTCTTCCATCATCAGGTTCCTGAGGCTCCACCCCTTTCCTCCAAGTCACATACCACAGCCCTTGGTGTCATCTGAGCTCTTGTCTCTGTTCGGAAGACTAGGGTGGTTCTTTATTGGCCACCCTACAGCCCTGGTTTCACCACAACCTCGCCTGCTCATCTTGCTCTTAGGTCCAAGACGATGCCTTAGCGTGATTCCAAGTACCACTGGGCCATTTTTCCTCAGCAAGCCCAGCACCCCTTTCTCCTCCCTCTCATTGCCACATTGCTTCTTCCTTCTGCACGACCTTTATTCTGTTCCCTCTGCCTGGAATGCTGTTCCTTTCCCATCACCTACTCATTCTCCTGCTCTCAGCCTAGCCCCACCTCCTGCAGGGGCTTCAGTGAGGTACCTATCCCACTGTCACATGTACAAGGCTGTATTTTATGTGTACTCTTGTGATTACTGAGTTAATATTTGACTCCAGACCACTGAGAGCAAGCCTGTGTCTTGTTTGATCATCACTCCTATGCCTTAGCAGGGCACATAGAAGGTCCCCAGTAACTAATTCAAGAGAGAAGGAGGGAGAGAGGCAGGGGAGAAGGATAGAGTCAGACAGACTTCCTTCCTGTAGCAGGCACACTCAGGCCCCTGAAGGTACACAGCTCAGTACAATGGCCTCTGGGGGAGGAAGTAGGAGGGGTGATCTTGACTTTCTATGAATTCTGGAACCAGGAGACAAACGTCATCCAGGTCCTTTCTCAGCCTCAGTTTCCTCCTCTGTAAGCCTGGAGTAACATCACCACCCTGAAAGGTTACGGTGTTAAAAAAAGATGAGTGGAAAAGTACTGACCCCCCAAAAGTCCCTTCGGTGCTTGCTAGACTCTCCCTTGGCCTTGTGTCTTAGTCTCTTTTCCTTAACTGCCATCCTGCGGCCCAGGCGCACCCCAGAACAGAGAACGGAGACCCAAGCCTCTTCTAAAGCGAGCTTTGAGATACTGTAGAAGTCTGCCTCAGAACCTTAATCCAGCGGCACCCAGACTCAGCTGCACCTGGAGCCTGACTCCCAGCCGGAGCAAGAACTGTGGGAAACTAAGGCATCCCTCTGCCTGATGGGTTCCAGCAGAGGGAGGAGCTGTCTCATCCAGCTTGGTGGGTCATGGGTGGGCTGTCCTGCAGTGGGACTGCTGTTCACAGCATGCTTTGACCCTGGCAAACTCTGTTCCTGTGGGTGGCTCTGGTATACACCACAGGAGGCTTTTCGGGGACAGGGAGCTCCTTTGGCTGCCTCCAGTAGTTGACACCTAGTTGAAAGCCAGGCTGGATACTAGGAAGCATTGGGACAAGTCAGGAGTCTGCTCTTAGGGATTAGGGCCTGTCCTGAACCCAGGACTAGAGGGGGAAATGAGAAGGAAGCATCCTTTCTTCTGCCATCCACCTCTGCTCCCCACAACAGTACTCCAGGCCGAGGACAAACCTGCCACTAACCAGGAGCCAATGAAGAGCCCCTAGGCCTCCTGGGCTCCCAACATGTCCATGGCATACGGCTCCTTCACACCCATCTTTTTTTCCACCTGAGATCTTGCTGTGCTCTCATCAGCACCCTATCTGGACTCAGGTTCAGCCAGAATTTTCCTCGCGCTCCTCACATACTGGCTACTTATTCCGTCTTTCTTTTCCATGCAGGTTCACTAGCCAACTGAATCAGCTCCTCACCAGTGTCCCTCCTGCCCTTCCAGCCCTGTTGCCCTTATCCACCCAGCAGCCAGAGGACATAAACCAATGGTGTCACCTTCCCGCTTAAACCCTTCCACTAGAGGTGAGAATGGAGCTCAGGGGTAGATTGCCTAGCATGCATAAGACTCCAGGTTCACCCCCAGCACTGCAAATGACCAGTCCAACCAACTAAAAAACATTTCAAAACCTCCCAGTGGTTCTCAGCACATGCAGAGAGCTATGCTCCTCATCCTCGCTGGGTCTGTGAGGATTTGGGGGTCCCTGGCCCCCAACCACTTCATCTCACTCACTGCTCAACCACACTGGATTCTAGTTTGTCGCACCAGCCAGACCTGCCCCTCAGGACAGAGTAACCAACTCTGCTTGCTTGTAGACAGTGTGAGCTGGGCCTGGAGAGGCTGGACATTCTCAAGAATGGAGACAACCCTTATACAGCAAGTGCAGAAAGGCGTAGTCCAGCTATGCCTGAAGCCACACCCCTCCAAGTTTCCCTTGAGTTAACCTCCTACAACATTTATCTCCCTTCGGTTGCTGGAACTCAACTGGCCAGTCTTCGTCACCATACCCTCTGTGGCTCCCTCCAGCAAGCCAGTGCCTTTCCACATCTGGTTTCGTGGGTGTCTTTTCCTCTGCCTTGATGTCCGTGTGTCTCCCCCCTTCCTTCATGAGGTCCCTGTTTACCTGTTACCTCCTGCAGAAGTTTGTCCTGACCACCCCCACAGTGAAGAGCAGGCCTCTCCCTCTGCTCTCTGACTGATGGTTTTGTTCCCAGCACAGTGGTGGCCCCTGCACATCTGACACATTCACTTGCCCACCTCCCGTGAAGAGAGCGGAGAACATACTGGGGTGCCCACTGCCCACGTTTGGGACTAAGGGTTTCTTGGCAAGTGGGGGCTTTCTGTGTTAAAAGTGGGTGCGCCCTGGGCAAATGGCGTGTGGATTCTTATATGCTGCTCTCTGTACTGCTGCCTGGTACATCGTAGCTACCTGGTACACAGGGAGGAGGTGACAAAGGATAGGCTCTGGCCAGGTGGTCTAGCCTGAGCTACAGCATCCACATGGCTAGACTGGGAGGGGTACTCTTGCTGCTCCTTTAAGCAAGGAGATGAGGTTTGCCTGGCCACACAGGAAGGCCAGGACAGAAGCAGCTCTTCCACACCCAGAGAAGATCCTAGCTGCTTTGCAGGCCTTGCCTGTCTGTCCTTACCATCTCTGCTTCCCCATTAGCCTTTGTCCTGTTACCCACAGTCACCCATGGGCCAAGAGCAGCCAACAGCTAACCGTGCCCCACAAGGTGCATGGGAAATTGTGTAATGTCTGTTGTCAGGTGGAACTTAGGGACAGTAGCAGAGGGCGTGCAGGACTGGAGCTCTGAGTGTGGTGGCCACACCTTTACCCTTGTCCTACAGGCAGCTCTGGCCTCTGTCAGTTACCCAAAGACCTCTGAGCTATCCCAGGCCTGTCACTGCCCTTGGGACTGCTGTACATACTTGGCCTTGATAGCCTTGCCCTTCTTGGTCAGATAAGGGGACTCTTAAGAGGAGAGAAACAACTTTTCTTCTCCTTATTTTGTGGATGAGGCAAGGTGCCTTGCCCAAGGTGATAGAACTCATGTAGGGCAAAGCTAGGGTTCTGAGGGGGATTCAGGTTTGCTCCTGAGCTTGTTCGACTTCTGTCACCCCACGTATCCTTGGACAGGTGATGTTGGGGTGACAAAATGTGTGGCATCTGAATGCTTCCCTCTTCCCTGTCTTCCTCTATCCCTCCTTCCTTTTTTCTTTCCTGCATCTTAATATAGCTCAGGCTGACCTCAAGCTAACTATGTAGCTGAGGATGACCTTGAACTTCTGAACCCCCTGCTTCTTTCTACTCCTGGGAGCACACATGTGCACCACAGCTACTCTGTGGAGTCCTGGAGATCAAACCCTGGCTTTCGTTCAAACCAGGCAAGCACCAAACCAACTGAGCCACATTCTTCCTGACAAGTCCTGGTGTGCTGGGTCTAACTGTCCCCATTTTTCAGATGAGAAGGTTGGAGCTGTCTGGTATTCCCCCCTCCCCAATTTTCAGGTGTTCTTCCCAGTATGCCCTGCCCCCTACAGTGCCTCTTGCAATCTCCCTACTTCCTTGACGACGAACCAACATATTTTCCAGTCTCAATGACGTCAGTGACATATGGGGCCGGGCTGCACCCACTCTGTCCCTGCACCATCAGCAGGAGAGACCCTGCCGCTACCCTAATTCCCTTCCTGCCAGGCACCAGCTTGTAGGCCAGGCTCCCCTCAACACCCCTGGGTCTGATTAGCCATGTACCCTGGAGCAGCTCACAGAGAATTCTCTGTAGGCTTAACTGTGGGATCTCAGCTGCTCTGTCCCCTGCCAGGCCACCAAGGAGGTGTTTTTCATAACAACGTGGGTGGAAGAAGGGCTCTGTGAGCTTGTCAGGATTCCATTGTTGGGAATTTCCACGGTGGTGGAAAAGGCCCGCTGGCCAGCCTCCAGCCACCTTCCTGATGAAAACTGTTCAAAATGGAACTGCCTGCCCAGCCCACTGCAGCCTGGAGACGCCCACAGGAGGGCCAGGATCTGAATATAGATACCAGTCCTTCCTCCCCACATTCCAATACCACACAGAGGTGGACAGCTGAGAGTCACAGATCAAGCATGGGGACCTCCTTTTCCCCCAAGGAAAGTGATAAAGAATAAAGGGCACGGTCCAGGGGGCTATCAGCCTGGAGCCTCTGCTGCTGCCCTGGCATGGTTTGTGCTCTTAAAGGCTACTGGACCTCTCTGAGCCCAGCTCCTTCCTGGGATGGGATATGGTTGACTGTGCTGTCTGACCTTAAATCTCTCAAGTTCCTGAGCCTGAAGTCAAGAGGACCGTGGGGAAACTGAGTCACTGGAATTTTGAAGGAACCGTAGCGCAGAGACTCCTGAGAGGAGAAGGAGCATGAACACAACCTGCAGAGGGATTCGGAGGTTCTTAACTTGGGGAGCAGGGGGTCCATTCAGTGTGGCTTAGGAGGACATGGGAGGTCCTGGGGAGACCCTCCGCATCCTCCCTTCTTTCATAAGGGCCACACTCCTGGATTCTACCACATTCTACCAGTCTCTCTGCTCCCACCAACGTGTCCTTCTTCTCACACCCCAGATCTGTGCTGTCCAACACCCCCACAGGTGGTAGGCAGAACTGGGACCTTGGGCTATATATCAGCTGTTCCCCCTGCCCCCAAGCTCTCTATGCTGTTGGGAAGGTACCTTCCACATATGGCTCACCAAAGAGCCCCAAGGAACTAACAGCCAAGGCATGGTCCTTCAAGGGAAAGGGAGGCAGCCCTGTGCAGGTCTGTACCTGAACTCTGGGCACTGAGTGGATTCTTTTACTGTGCGGAGTCCTGTGCTCTGGGATGTGATGTGGCCATAAGGCTACCTCCTCACACTATAGGGCTAGAATGCCAAAAGGCTGAGATAGAATGCCTTGGGCACAAAGCTGGCCAGGGGCAGACTATGGGAGAACTGACCTTAGCCCTTTTAGAAGGGCTGACTGAGGGGTCAGATTCAAGTCTGTTGTCACTTCCATGGGACAAGCAGGAAGAAGGGGAAATGAGCTAGCTGTGGGGAAGTCTCCTGAAGGCTGGCTAGTCAGAGCCTTTATCATTGTCATAAAAAATGCATTTGCTCTTGAGTTTGGGGATAGAATCCAGGGTCTTTCATATGCTAGGTGAGCACGGAAACCAACATCTTGCAAGAATGGAACCCAGAGCCTTGTGTATGCAAGGTAAGCATGGAGGCCTTGCACGTGCTAGGTGAGCATCTACTACTGAGCTAGACCTAAACCCTTAAACACTTCTTCTTTTTTAGAGACATGATCTTACTAAATTGCCTGGGCACACTTCAACCTTGCAATCCTCCTGCCTCAGCCTCTCAAGTAGCTAGAATTACAGGCTTGCACCACTAAATCCAATCTACCAAAGTGAGCACATTGTATACAAGGTGCCTAAGGAAGGCATTCGGTTTCACCACCATTGCTTCCATCAAACACTCGGACCGAAAGCAAACTGGGGAGGAAAGAGTTTATGAGGCTCACACTTTCAGGCCACCGTACATCCCTGAGGGGTGTCATGTCAGGAGCTCGAGCAGAAGCTTGAAGCAGAAGCATGGAGGAATGTTGCTTTCTCTCTTGCTTAGTCACAGGCTCATGCTGAGCTAGATTTTTTATAGAGCCAGGGCCACCTGCCTAGGGTTGGCGCCACCTGCGGTGGGCTGGACCCTCAGGCATCAAATAATAAGACAACTTCCCTCGGACATATCCACAGGGCAATCTGATCTAGGCAGTTCCTCAACTGAGGTTTTGCTCTCAGATGACTCCAGGCTGTGCCAAGTTGACAGTTAAAGCTGGCGAGGACAGCAAGGTTCTGGAGGCTTCTTCCCTTAAAGCTTGGCCTCCCAATTTCACAACTATGGAGACTAGACTCAGAGAGGTGAGGCTACTCAGTTGGGTACCACAGGCCAAGAGCCTTTGCCCCTGAGCTCTGGGCTGCATGAGGGCACAGGAGGGGCAAATGGGTGGCTCAGGGAAGGGAGTAGCTGGACTCATACCCTAGTGGGGGCTGAAGGCAGGCAATGGTACATCCTGGCATGACCAACTTTAGCCAGGTATACTAGGCAGACTGTCCTCATGCATTTATTTCCCCTGCTTTGGATCATCCCTCCAGCAGCTAAACAGTAGGCCATGGGGACCTCAGCAGTGGAACCCAATCTATGCTGCCCATTTTGGGTGGGGAACTTGGCGCAGGCCACGTGCTCACTTCTGTGTGAATCATATCTTACAACCTGGGGGTGAGAACAGGTTGCCTGAAAGCAGGCACCCTGAGGGGATGCCAGGTGCCAATGGCAAGGAGAAATTCTGAAGAAGTTTCTGGAACAGTCCTGCGAGATTCATGCTCCCTGAACTCATTTCTCAATGACCCTGAGCCAACGCTGTGCCAGAATCTGAGTGGCAGTGAGGGGCCAGAGGCCATGGACCATATACAGAGGTGGCTAGCAGGAGGGGTGGGGTGTGGGTGTGACCCTGCACTGACCATCTGTACTCTTACATCACTTGCTAAGATGCCACCGGTCAATCTGGGACTTGGCTGTGTTCAGACCTTGCTATGCTACTCATTAGTCATGGGGGTTCAGGTCGCCACGCCCCAGTTGGCTGTGATTGGTTCACAGAGTTTCCCCGTCAGGGTTCAGCTTCCCTGTCTGTAGAATGGAGCTGTCACCATCCACTGCACTAGCCCGAGGATCAAATGAGAGGACATGGTTTTGCACGTGGCAGCCACAGGGAGTATGCACACCTCTGAAGGCAGATCTCCAAAGTCAAGATAAAATTTAAGCTCTGTACTATCACCAACAAAACCTCACATGGTCTAAGCCCTTCCCATACTCATTTCTCCACCCTTTGCCTTTTCCTCAGCCACAGTGGCTTGGGATCTTTGCAGAAGCCCAGCTCATTCCCACTCCAGGGCCTTTGCAGAGGCCTCATTCCTTCCCACCTACAGGGCTCCGAACACGCCCAGCTCATTTCCACCCTAGGGCCTGTATATGAGCCTCATTCCTTCTCGCCCGTAGGCCTCTGAACATGCCTGGCTTGTTCCCACCCCAGGGCCTTTGCACAAGCCTCGTTCCTTCCTACATACAAGCCTTTGAGCATGCCTAGCTTGTTCTCCTGGGGACAGCTGTCCCCCAGGGCCTCCTCATCTTCTTCAGTGTCATCTCCTCAGTGAGAATCTTCCTGACTGTCCTACTTAAACGACTCCAGGAGGACCCGTCAATGCCCCTGTTAGAGGTCTTTAGAACAATCACCAGTGACTGGCATTATATATGTTTACTGGTGACATCTCCTATGTTTGTCCCCACTGTGTCCCTACTGCCACAAACATGATGACCCAGAGCAGGAGCTTAAGAGCATTTATTAGATGAACAAATAAACATTCACAGAGTGCAGAGTGCAGTGGGTGTGACGCGGACATCAGCATAGCCACCTTCCTACCCCATATGTAGATGAACGCATACACGCATACATACGCATGCATGCACGCAGGCCATAACCCAAATCTCCAGGTGCTCCCTCTCCCACCTGCGGTAAGGACTCTCTGTGGTAGAGGTGACATGGTAGTCTTAAGGTCAAGGCCAGCTGTCAGGAAGCCCTGGCTTCCCCTGCACCTCTGTGGAGGCCATGGGAAACCAAGCTCCCTGGAAAGGGCAGACAGATCTGTACCTTCTTAGAGTTTCTGGTTCTGTGGCCCTGCCAGGGGCTGCAGAATGTGCTCTGTGGGCAGGAACTGTGCCTGGTTTATTCACACATGTCCCAAGATCAGTGCCCCAAGATCTCAGTTCAGGCTAAGTACTGTCCCAGAACCTAATCAATATATAAAGTGGTGGTCAGGGAGAAGGAAAGAGAGGACTGGCGGCGGTGTCCCTGGGAGACCATGACTTGGGATGCGAGCCAGAAACTATTCAATACTTCTGCGGCTTCAGCAGTACTCCTCCTGCCACACCCCTGCTCAAGAACATACAGGCCTCCCACTGCTCCTGGAAAGCTTGAGATTTCTGGTATCCATAGTATGCCTGCCGTCTGCCTCTTTTCCTTCTATCTGTCTACCTACTTTCCCATTTATCCTTATACCTACTCACAGTCCATCCACCCACCTGTCCATCCACCCATCCATCCACCCATTCACCAATCTACCCACCCATCTGCCTTCCACCTACCTATCTACCCACTCACCCACCCATCATTTACACACTCCACCTATTTTTTCATCTTTCTATCCATCTTTCAATCTATTTACTTATTTGCTCACTCATCCATACATTCATCTACCCACTCACTTATCCATCCATCCACCCACCCTCCCACCAACTCATCCATCTACCACCTATCATCCATCCACCCATCCATCCATCCATCCATCCACCCATCCATCCACCCATCCATCCATCCACTCATTCACCAATCTACCCGCCCATCTGCCTTCTACCTACCTATCTACCCACTCACTTATCCATCCATCCACCCACCCTCCCACCAACTCATCCATCTACCACCTATCATCCATCCACCCATCCACCCATCCATCCATCCATCCATCCATCCATCCACTCATTCACCAATCTACCCGCCCATCTGCCTTCCACCTACCTATCTACCCACTCACTTATCCATCCATCCACCCACCCTCCCACCAACTCATCCACTACCACCATCCATCCATCATCCATCCATCCATCCATCCATCCATCCATCCATCCATCCATCCATCCATCCACACTCTATCTCCCACCTCACCACTCCCCCATCCCTCATTTCCCCCAGTGTTACCACATAATTCATATCTTCTACCTAATCTTCTCAGTTCAGTTTCACAACCACAGTGTCATCCAATGTCACCCACAAATGCCTGCATTGTTTTCAGGCATGTTCAGAATGGGAGTCACCTTCCATTCTGTCCATCTTCATGTCCAGCCTGCTCCATGCCACTGCCACGTCTCACCAGGCAGCTGCAGAGGATCCCTGGTCCCTGCTCTCCCCAAGGCAGTTCTCCACACACACCAGAGACACATCAAGTCTCTCTTCCACTGGAGCCACTCCTATGGCTCCTGTTACCCCCTCAGGAAAAGAACAAGTCCCCATGGTGGCCTGCGGGTCACTGTGTGATCCTGACTACCTCCAAACCTCTCTGAGTTCATTTAGCGCCTCCTTGATTACTCTGCTCCACCGTGAGTCTGCTCACTGATCCTTGGGCCCACTTGGCAAGGCCTTAACACTGGCTGAACCTGATCCCCAGATGGCCACACAGCAACTTTAAGTACCTGCCCCAAATGTCACCTCCTCAGGGAAGCATTTCCTCATTCCTTCCTCAGCTTTATTCTCCACACCCCTAGGGTTCCTGGGCAGGCCACCAACTTTCATCCTGGGCTGTCATTTATCTCCATCCATTCAAACACAAACTTGCGAAGAGAAAACAGTCTGTTCTCATTCTAGTGTCCTCTGGACCTGGAACACAGTAGGACCCTAACTAAAGTCTGGAATGAATGCATGCTCCCACCCTTTCAGCGGTGGGTGGTCACCTCCACTCCACAAAGGACTTGCATGCTCCTATGGCAGTAGCTTTTAGAAAAAAGTGTCTGGATGAGAAGCCTGAAGCCCATCTCAGGATGGGAAGCATGCATCCTCCAGCCCATTGCCCTGTGCACAGTCCAGGCCTTCTAAGCAAACAGCAGAACTATAGGCAAAGTACAGAGTGGTTTAGCCAAGGCCCAGATGGTCCATCTCTCTTCTCCTATTTGAGGGATCTTCCAGCACTAGGCCTCTAGCTACACACACACACACACACACACACACACTGCACTCACACATGGCCATACCCCTAATCTCCAGCACCTTCTCCAGCTCTCTACTGCCTACATGCAGAATATGGGATCACCCTAAAAGGCTGACATGGAATCTGGTGACATCACCTACATCAGGGACTGGGCTGATGGGTGGCTCGGAACCTGGGCTGGCAGCAGTAGGGCAGGATTACAACAAGCCTCAGTTTCCCCTAGTGAAACATACAGAGCAGGGCCGGGACACAGCAGCCAATATTACACACAGGCTTCAGCCCATTGGTGCGTAGCTGTCCAGGTCTCCTGCACCCATTAGGGGCCATGGGGGGGGGTGGCACACCATCTCGCCCTTTCTGTTACTTCCTTCTTAATAGAGGCCTTTATTTTTTCTTGTTGGTATTTCAAAAGCACTCCTTGTTTGCTTTGGGGTGAGGGGAGTCTTTGTCCTCATGTTTTCTGCTATTCGGCTTTCTTCTTTGACCTCTGAGCTGTGCTCTGATGTTGCCTCCTGCTCTTGTTTGCGCTTTTAGCTGACTTTTTGCACGATCTCAGACTCCCTGCTATGGCTCCGGGTGTCACAGAGAACTGGCTGTAGTGGGGATAGTGACATGTCCCAATGATGACATGGTGTTAAGCTCTGAGCCTGGGCATCATTGCTCCATGTATCCTCACTCCTAATCTGGTCACTGGATAAAGAGTGGGGGCATACACTGGACAATGCATAACAGCATGGGGGCTTAAGCCTCCTCCCTTCATGGTCTCCTCTCCAGCTTCTGGTTCAAAGCCTGTCAAGCCCCAGGGTGGATAACACATCACACAATAAAGTGACTAACAGCCATGGCTACACATAAAGTGACCTGGTTACAAAAGAGGGTGTGGAGATGGCTCCATTGGCAAGTGCTTGAAGCGCAACCCAAGGACCTGGGTCTGTCCTCAGAACTCACAGAGACAGCTGTGGTGGGGTGCACTTACACCCAGTGGGGGAGGTAGACACAGGCAGATCCCCAAGACCTAGTTGAGAGACCCTGTCCCCTGAAAGTAATGTGGGTAACTCCTGAGGCATGACACCTGAGACTGACCTCATACACACGTGTGTGTCCCCTTGAGCACAAGTGTGTCTGCACACACGCAAACGTGAATACATACTTACACATGCCCATGCCTCCATGATAAAATAGAATAACAATAAATAAAAGAAACAGAAGCCCTTGGAACCTATGTCTGCCAGGGCATGAAAGGACAAGCAGACAGGAATGTAGCCTGTGGCTGCATCGCCCTTGGGAGATTGCTGAGAGGGAAGGGCTTCCCATAGACCTGGATTCCGTAGAGAGCTGTTGCCTCCCCCCCCCCCCCCCCCCCGCCACAAGCTTTCTCCCTGAAATTCCAATGGCTGTGATTTGAAAAAGGAAAGTAGGGTTTCCAGATGGTTCTGCAGGCTCTTTGGGCCACCTCATGGGTTGGGGACTGTGACTGACGGCTTTGGGGGTGTGCTCTGCAGGGGGAGGAGGCTGAGGATGAGAGGAGGCAGGTAAATGTCTGGTGACAGACATTGGGCTCTTTCTGTGTGGGTCTCATCCACAAGATGTCACTCAATGAAGGCATGGTCCTCACACCCACCACTAAGGGCTCCTTAGAGTCCCAGAGTCCACTGTGGTGCCACAGACAATGGGACAAAAAACACAAAGTGGCCAAAGAACAGGATGCAGAGAGCTCTTCTTCCCTGGGGACACCTGCCCTGGCCCTAGTCACAGCAGTACCTCTGCACACTGAGACTCCACAGAGTTGCTTGTCTCTGCAGCCCACTCCCAGCTCACACCTTCCCCTCATATACACACAATGGCTGCAGCCTCCACACCCTCTGCCCTTCCTTCTCCCCTCCTTTCAGGGTTTTCCCGTGAGGCAGGTGGCTTATACTGTCACTTCCTGTCTTGAATGTGTGTACTCGATTGCAACACTGAGGACACTTGTTCCTCTCACAGTCACATAGGAGTTACTAGACAGAACTTAAGCTTGGCAGAGGCTACAGCCTGGAACAGCTCTAGGAGAACGTTTTCTGGGATGGTCCAGAATTTTCTAAGAAGAGACATCAGTGTCCTGGGGCCATTTGGTGACACTTAGGCAGATCCACAGCTCATTCACTCACTCACTCATTCATTCCAGAAATGCTTACACAGACCTGTCTCCTCAAACACGAGAGCAAATAAGACAACCTCCTTTTCCTCAAATGCGTGCTAATCAAAAGACAAGCAAGGAATAAATACAGAAACGAATGTCCATTGTGATGAATGTTAGTGACAAGGGCAGTGGCAGAAAATACCAGCAGGGCTGGGGGACCTCTTTTACATAGACCAAAGATTTGGTCTTTACTAGGAGACACCACTTAGTTCCATGAGAGCAAACCTATGTTTTCCATGGGAAAGCCGCACATACAAAGGGTCTTGATGTGGGAGTGTCATATATCAATCTGTTGATTTCATTGGTTAAGTAATAAAGAAACTGCTTGGCCTCATAGCTTAGAACATAGGTGGGTGGAGTAAACAGAACAGAATGCTGGGAGGAAGAGAGGTAAGACACCTCAGACAGAGGCCATGCTCCCCTCTCCCGGGCAGACGCACACGATGAAGCAAGCCGCCAGGTCAGACATGCTGAATCTTTCCCGGTAAGACTGGTGCTACACAGTTTATTAGAGATGGGTTGATCGGGATATCAGAATTAGCCAATAAGGGCTAGAGCTAATGGGCCAAGCAGTGTTTAAAAGAATACAGTTTGCGTGTAATTATTTCGGAGCATAAGCTAGCAGGCAGCCGGGGTGCTGGGGACGCAGCCCCACCGCTCCTATTACTACAGGGTCTGAGGCAGGAAAGAGACAAGTGAGTTTGAGGACAGGAAAGGATGAAAGTAAGAGAGAGAGAAGGCTAGTGAGTGGGTGGGGTAAGGACCAATCCCAGAAGAGACTCTCGGCTGTGAAGAGGAGTCTGTGGGCCTGTGCATCATGGGAAAATTGTAGGGTTACAACAGAGGCATCACAACCTGATTTCTATCACTGATGAGTTGTCTGCATGGTGAGGGGACCATAAAGGAAGATATCCCTTTCCAGTATGCTCATTCAACAGTATTCTTGTCAATTCTCTAAAAACCAACAGAAAGCAACCAGAATATGGTTCTCTAGATTAGAGATCATAGGACTGTCCCCGGGGGAGGCTGACTGAGGAAGTTGGCCTCAGCAAGGGGTGAAGGGTTTTTAGTGAAGAACACAGTGACAACAAAGGCTGGGGACAGGGGAAAGGTTGGCATGAATGGACACTGTCCACCCTCACTCTGCTGGCTGAACTCTTGACTGGGTGGGTGAGCAGCTGATGGATGAGGTACGAAGGTGGAGGAGAAGCTGGGAGGGTGGGCAGGGGCTGTGGCATCTCAAACGCATGGGTACAAGAAAGACTCCCCTGTCTGCTTGGTAGAGGAGGATCACTGAAGACCCAACAAAGTGATGGGCCAGGTGGGCATTGAGTAATGCTCACTGTAGTGGCATGGGGGGATGTCAAGGAGGCTGGGGAAAGATTCAGGGAGGGACTTAGGGTCTCATTCTCCCTGGCATCCTGACCCCTCATTAATAAGCATAACAATGTCAATTATTATAATAACTGTGGAGGACCCCCTCTGTGGGACACTGTTCTAGGATGTTTCATGTAGGAAGAAGTCAGCACTTTTATTTACCCCCATCTTTCCCAAGTGAGGAGGTTGAGGTACAGAGACACCGAGTCACCTGTTCAAGGTCACACAACAAGGAAATGCTGGAGAATCCAGCCTAGGCCGTTGGGCCCAGCTATGCTCTTAATCCTTATCCTGTGCTAGCTCCTCCAGATACACTGGCAGAGATGATGGAGCCCAGCTGCCCTCTGAAGTCCCATAAACCCCACAGCACCCTCCACAGAGCACAGCACCCATCTAAGCTCTACCACCTCTCTTCCACATGATGGGAGCAAGTTCTGAAACCTCCCTGGGTTCTGTGAAGCAAGGACACATGCTGCCAGCTGTGGTGACAATCGAGTAGCTATGAGGTCAGGGCAGGACCAGGTCCAGACATCCCCTCGCCCTCAGACACTCCCCCATGGTGGTCACAGTCATGGAGCAGTCACCTATGCAGGGGACACTGCTTGTCTATGGTGATGCTGGGATTCCCTCAGCGGTGGCTGGTTGATGCTTACACAATAAAGCCCCCATCCCCAAAGCTGGATTCTGCTCTTTGGTGGGGAAGGGACAAAGATCAGGGTTGCCTTGCTTCTTGGGTGTACTCACCTTCAAGGACACCCCAACCTTGTCTGTGTTCTGGAGAAGGAATCATCCTATGCCTATCTCTCTTTGGTCTGGTTTGTCCAGGATTCAGAGTTTAGTGACCGGGTACCATGGACAGCGCCCAGACTGCCAGGCTTCTGCTCTGGGCCTGAACTCCTGATTCTGTTCTGGGAGGGTGAGGGAGGGCAAATGGGATCTGGCCTGGGGGGGGGGG
>NW_004949099.1:27859338-27927876 GCF_000317375.1 Microtus ochrogaster
GGGGGATGCCTGAGTTCCCAACTCTGTTCCTCTTGGCTGTGACAGCCTAGTGCAGATGCCTCTCTCTTCCAGACCATGCCTGCATATCTGTATGGGATCCAGTCATCAAGGCCTCTCTCAGATGGTTAGGGCATAGGGTTCCTCTGAGACTTCAGAGTATGTGGAGGTGACCATGCCCACAGTCCCCCTTCAGAGAATGGGGGAGTCCCAGGGATAAGGATGGCAACATTGTCACTCAACTTAGAATACACTTCCTCAGAAACCATCAGAGAACCAGGTCTCCCAAGGAAAGGCCCAGAAACAGCTGTGGTTCCCAGTGCCAGCCACACTCCACACCATTCCCAGTGTGGTAACACACAAGTCTAGGCTGTGAACTCTTCACTACCCTGGATCACTGTTCAGATGATAAATTGGAGGCCTTGGAGAACCCAACAAATCAGCCAGGCTGAGTCCCAAAAGGTGCTCAGGGCCAGAGTCCCATCTGGGCACCTCCTGTTACCAGTGGCCATCCCGATGCAGTAAGAGAATTGGCACACCCAAGTGCTCAGTCAGTGTTTGTTTCTAGCCTGTAGTCCCTCCCTTCTCCAAGATGCTCTAAGCTCAGAAGCCAGGGCTGGGGCGGCATGAGAAGGGACTCATTTCCATCTGAAGTGAGTCACCAAAGTTGATAAATTTAGAAGTGGCCTAAAGAGCTCTTAATATCCTGCCTTCAGACACTTGGGAGGAGACTGCAACCCGGAAGCCTGGGCTCCAGCTACACATGGGAGAGCGGTAGTGTGGGGGTCCCCAGAAGACTCCCTTCACCAGCTGGGGCTTCTCTGCAGTAGCTCCTGAGCCACAGGAGTCCAGCTGCCTTCCCTATGCACAGATGCCCAAACTGGGAGCAGGCAGCCACACCAGTGCATGCTCACACTTCACATCTTGGTGCTCAGAGAGCAGTCACATCCACAACTGTTCCCATACAAGACACTGAGGGCCACTATACTAGCCAAAGGTCTGGAGACATCCTGAGGTGCAGGTTATGTTCCAGAGCCCCCCAAAGACGAGGCTGAGGCTCAAGCTAAAGGTTCATATATCTGCTGCCCTGTCCTGCCCCACACCTTCCTGTGTTGGTCCCTTTCTGCTGAGTGATGTCTCCAGCCAAGTCCCATGAGAGGGACATAGTGATGGGCATGCCTTCCCTGCACAGATGCCAGCTCCTTTCCTCCCACCAGCCCCTTCCCATGACCTTGGCTCTTAGAAACATCTGAGTGACTTTGAACTTGAGAATTTTGAAGTCATCTGAGCCCAAGTCTTTGTTTCAAAAATAAGAAACTAATATCTAGATAAGGACTTGTCCGGAGTGTCTGTTAATGCCAGGCCACTCCATTCCCAGGTCTCTGCAGCATCCCCTCCCTCAGCCACCTGGTGGCTCATCCCTGCCTGGCAGCTAAATAGGCTGCCCAGGGCTTCTGATCTCTCCAGGAGAGAGTTCTGCCTGTCGTTCTGCAGCAGCTGCTGGCAGCCTCCATGAGGCCAGAAGCCCACTGGGAAAGGACAGGGTGGTCAGTAGGCTCTGCTGACCTGGGGCAGGGTGTATAGCCCAGATCTGCTGTTTCCCCTGGTGTAGCAGGGAAACCCTGTCTGATGAGCGTCCTCCTTGCCTAGTGCAATCTGGACCAACAATGCCTCCCTTCCTTTCATACCAAACTCCTTTCTCTGTAAGACTCACAGAACCCCAGACCCATATCACAAAGGGTCCACACTGGCCTGTGCCTGGACAGGGAAGGCCAGTTACACAACCCCAACAAAGCAACATCTGGAGCCTTAGGGATTCCTGATGGCTGTTACTTTGTTAACCGTGTTTACTTTTGCTATTATTTATGGGGTCAGAAGGAATTCACTAGATGCTCATGACGTAACAGTTGCTGGCACATCTACCTAATTACTTCACTTGTATTTGATTAATCCTCATTTTTTTTTTTTGAGTTGGAGGCTTCTGTTATCCCTATTTCAAAGACAGGCGAGTTAAGGCAGAGAGAAGTTATGGGATTTGTAGCAAATTACACAGGAGAGAAGCAGAGGGGCAGGCACTGGAATCTCCAAACACATGCTTTCCAGTCCTCCCTGGATTGTGCTGCTTGCTGTTTTGAGCTGGCATTTATTAAGCACCAGCTGCATGCAGGCATTCCAAAAGCAGTTCTGAGGGGTGAACACTCGAGCTTTTGGGAAACAGGGGCTCCTGGGGAAGTGGTAGATGGAGGCTCCTTTGTCCCCATAACCTGGTGGCCCCCTGCCAAGTCTTTCTTCTTGTTCCCTGGATTTTGCTAACTCTAAACTATAACAATATTAAGCTGTTTAAGAAAGCTAAAGTGGCTATGAGAACCACCCTCCCCCTCCTTCAATGTGCCAAAATGTCAGAGTGACATCTGAGAGATAATCTGTCTGTATGACACCATGGCACAGGGGACACTTTACTGCCCAGGTCACAGTTGTGGAAGCTCAGAAACAGATGGAGGCCACACAGCCAGTGTGACTAAGTCCAGGTTTGATGCCAAGCAGCCAGAGTCTAGCTTTTATTTCTAACCATGGTGCTACCTACCAGGCAATGAGGGTTGCACCCTGCCCCATGAAAGCTTGAGAAGGCCAAGGAAGGCTGGATGCTCCCCAAGATCACCAGCAGACCCTTCAGCCCTCCACCGCCTGAAAGCTCAGCTCCGCAGGTCACCCTTCAGCTCTGGCCCCAAGTGTCCTTGACAGCCAGGTGGGGCAGCCAGACAGCCCCTCAGAGTGGTACCAACAGCAGGGACAAGCCTTCTTATAAACCCTGCTTTCTAAGGTGGCACAGGGGACACATGCTTCCTCCTTTGTGCTGCTTCTCCCAAAATGGGGTCATTCACTGTGGCTCCTCCTACAGCCTTTGCCACAACACCAAAAGCACAGGAGGCTGGCTGCGGATCCTTTTAAACCAAGAACTTCCCTCCTTGGGCTGGGACTGACCTTCTGGGGTCACCATCAGTTTGCCCAGGTACGAGCAGGACCCCATTCAGACACATTCCTAGTTGATAACTGAAATCAATCCCACTTTCATAGATCAGAACGCTGAGCTCAGAGAAGCCAAGCTCCTGGCCCAAGGCCACCCAGCAGTCGATACTGGCTTGGGGTTTATATTTAAAGCTCTCTGGTGCCATGGAAACTCCGCAGAGTGCTTCCATACGGCACCTCACCACACCCTCACACAACAAAGGAAGAACTCTTAACCTTGAGAAACCGAGGTTCTGGGCCTCAGGAACCCCCTGCAAACCCGCAATCTCCAGACACTTGGCTCCTCCCGTAGCACCACAGTATTGCATATAATCTAGGAACATCCTCTCATGGATCTTTTTTGATTGTGGCTGTCATTTATTTGTTGAGACAGGGTGACATGTAGTCCACGGTATGCAGCAAAGGATGACCGTAACCTCCCAATCCTCTTATCTCTACCTCCTCAGTGCTGGGATCACAGAGGACAGTCCTCTGGGTTTTTACACTCTCATAAACTTAAAATCATCTCCAGGTAATGTATAATAGTCAGTCCCACACAGACAAGCCTTACACTTGTTATTTAGGGGAAAAACAGGAAAAATGTCTGGGATGTTCAGTGCAGAAATAAGATTTTTCTTGAATATTTTCTGTGTGTACATGTAATGTATGGTGTGTGTACATGCGTGTGTGTCATGTGTGTAGGCATATGCACTTGTATATATGCACATGGAAGCTGGATATCAACATTGGGAATCTTATACTATTATTCTCTATCTTATCTTTTGATAACCCGAGTCACCCATGTGATAGACTGGCCAGGCAGCAAGCTCCCCAGCCTGTCTCTGTTTCCCTGGAGCTAAGGGTACCTGTGAATGACCACGCCCAGCTTTTATGGGGCAGGTGGAGATTTGAACTCAGGTCCTCATGCTTGCACAGCGGGCGTTTCACTGACTGAGCTGCCTCCCAAGCCCACTGAGCATTTCTTAGGCAGCTGTTGTGAATCCACAGATGTGAAAACTCATGTCCCTAGAGGGCCAACTGCAACAGACAGTTGACAGCCGACGAATGTGTTGAGGCTCAACCTG
This sequence comes from Microtus ochrogaster, assembly GCF_000317375.1. Taxonomy (NCBI): domain Eukaryota; kingdom Metazoa; phylum Chordata; class Mammalia; order Rodentia; family Cricetidae; genus Microtus; species Microtus ochrogaster. The sequence continues at coordinate 27,863,427 of NW_004949099.1, forward strand.
GACTGTGCCACAGTGAGCACTTGACTTGAATACTCTTGCCCCCCACCACAGCCACCCCCACCATAAGGAAGATGAGCACTGGTACTGTGCCCATTTTACAGAGGTACAACTTGAATATAAGCCACTAGTGTCACTACATGCAGCTGAATGCTAGAGTCAACTCCCTAAGATGTGACTTGCTAGAAACAATCCCCTCCCACACAGCAAAATGAAGAAATGTTTACCAAATACTGAGGACACAGCATAGTTCCTCACAAGGGGACCGGTGTGTTGTCATGACTATGATCCCACAAGGATAAGGACATGGGGTAGTGGGGCTTCTTAGGAAGGGACCGTGGCTCTCGGCACACTTCCTCATGCTGGTCTCTCATGGTTAAGGCAGGTGTGAGCAGCACCCCTGGGGCCCAGAAGCCATTGCCACTTGGAATCCTAGCTATGGGCCCAAGCAGAGCTCTGAAAATATGGAGAAGAGAAGATGTGGGTTCAAACCCCAGTTCTTTTTCGCTTGCTGTGACTTGGGGACCATCTTAACCTCTCTGCCCTTGCTTCTTTTAGCTATAAAATGGTTGAGAATGATGGAGAAACCAGCTCCTAGAAGCTAAAAACATTCAATAAATACCCAGGTCCAGCTGCACCCTCAGAACATACCAGGATCTCTTCATCGTGTTTGTTACAACTCGTAGGCCCTAATCACAGAGCAAGCATCTTCCTAGGAGACACCAGGCATGGCGAAGAAGGAGCCTGAAGACAGAGGCAGAGACCAGCCACAGGTCTCCAAGCTAGGGGATAAGCGGGGACAGATTCTCCCTGGCCACCTCCAGGAGGCGCCAACTGGGCAAACCTCACGTCAGACTTCTGCCCTCGAGGCCATAGCAATACCTTTCTGCTTTTTAAGCTACACTGTAGAAATTTGTGATGGCCGCAGAGAAAGTGGCTACAATTTACCACCTTAGTCTCCACCATCAATCCTGCAGACCACTCGACACGTCTTGGCCCTGTCCTCTGGTGGCCATTCACAAGGGAATCAGTTTGAGACCACTAGATACCAGCCGAATGAAAGGCACTGAAGTTCACTGCCACTCATGGAACAGGGTCCAGTGGCCAGGGGAACCCAGCTTATCTGACCCTCAGGCCGAGACTTCCCCTTTATCTTAGGGGATCTCTGTCCTGTCCATGCCTTACCATCTGGCCTTCCCACATTCACCACCATGGTCCTTGGCCATGAGTGCAGTTCTGCCCTGTAGACGTTCCCAGCTCATGTGTGATGCTCGTGGGGCTTAAAACTCTGCCAGACTCCATTGCAGAGTTCCCTACTGTACACCAGGGGCAGCCTCAGCACCCTTGCCAGGGCAGGTCCTCAGCTTGCTGCATACAGGGTCATCCGTTCCTATTATGAGCACACACACACACAGTAGTCCTGGGCAGTGCACACATGTGCACAACTCGCCCTGACACAAAGCTGCTAGCCTGGGGCACTCTTGAATAGTGGTGGCAGTGGTGGTAGGGTTTCCCCGCCATACTCTGTGATTCCACCTTCATCTGTTCTCATGGTACCCGGCAGTTCCACACTCTCACACATGAGCCGGGTAAGTGGGTACTGTCATTCCTCTGTTGTCAGTTAGGAACCCGAGGTTCTGTCCTCCTGCCTGAAACCTGGTAGCACCTGCTAACACCCCTGTCTTGCTGTTAGCTCTCCATGAGGGTCATAGCAGACACTTAGCTGTCCCTGTCCAGGGGCTTTCTCCCTAACAACTCCCTCATCTAAGGCTCCCACCAGGAATAAGAAGAAGAAAGAAGAAAGAAAAAGAAGGAGGAGAAGAATGAGAAGGGGGAGGAAGAAGAAGAGGAGGAAGAAGAGAAAAAGAAGAAGAAGGAGGAGGCGGAGGAGGAGAAGAGGGAGGAGAAGAAGAACCTTTTCAGGTTTACGATTCGATTCTGGTCTCGAGGAAGAGCAGGGTGGGCCAGGTACCCAGATTCTAAGCAGGAGAGGTACCCTGCCTCCCACACTGATCTAGGTGCTCTAGGTAAGGGTAATGGTGGGGGGAATCTGACCATCTCTACAACATGTGTGCCTGTGACACTCAGCTGGGAGTTGAGGACGATGGGAGGAGCCTCGTTCTGCACTTTCAGGTTCCCAATCTTGACCCTATACATCCTATAAGCTGGTCATATAATAGCTAAAAAATCCCCCATAGTTTACTTTAACCCCCACCTCACCCCCAATTAGAGAGAAACAAGATTTAAGACAGGAGGGGCCATTTTTCCCAAGACCTGTTTGCAAGATGACATCCAGGTCCACCTAGCTTCCCCAAACCTTCTCCAAGTCCCTTGAGCTCCTGGAGGGGAAAGGGTTAAATTTTGAAGCACTTGGAACAGTAGCACAGACCTCCTAAAGCATAAAGGGACAAGACTTGGGACTTCTCCCACTCCACCTCTGGCCACCAAGGCAAGGGAGCCTGCAGCCCCTACTCTTCCTCCCTTTCTCTCTTCCTCTGACCTTGGACTTGGCCCTTATCCTGTCTGCAGATCCTGATGCCAACTGTTTCTTTGCACACACCCCATGCCAGTGCCCCAGCTCTCAGCCAGCTGCAGGATTCGGTGGGGCAGGCATTGTGGTCACAGGTGAGGAGACTCAGGACAGAGAGCTGCAGTAGTGCAGCCAAGGTCACACAGGTAGCCAGGAGCGGAGTGTGAGGCACTCCTCCTTTCAACCTGAAGGCAACACATGGGGACAGTCAGAGTCCACACAGGCCACTATTGCTTCTTTTGTGAGATCTGACAGAGGCCAGCAGGGCCTTCCAAGCTCCTGACACAGCAGACAGGAAACCACCCCTGTTGGGTGTCTGTCCTGTGGCGCTCCAACTGGGCCTGACCTCATACCCGAGGGGCTAGGAGCTCAAAAGGAAGTGCCAGTAGGTCTAGCTGTGTGACCTAGGGTGGTAGCTTCTTGTTTCTCACCTGAGATGTGGTGACACTAGGATAGTTGCACCAAAGCAATGTATATGGGGCAAAGAGCTTGGTGGATGTTAGCTGGCATAACATTTGTTAACGTTCCCATTAAGGCTGGGTGAGGGGAGCGGGGGCAGGCTGTGGAGGGGTGGGTGTCTCTCACTCTGCACACTAAATCATAGGTAGCTTTTCTGCCCTTAACCAGAGGATTTAGAGGCTACTGAAGGAATCCCCGGGACACAGCTCTCAGAGGCCACACACCAGTGGGCTGGCTTCCTGGCTCCAGAAAGGGCTGATGGGCTTTCTGGGCTGCTCGTGGTCTGACCAATGGGCAGCAGCTGCACCCACCCCCTCCTCTGTCTCCTTTCCAACTCCAGGCAGCCTTCTCTGCAGACCATCAATCACCACAGATGGTCTTGTTCAGTCCAATCACAGTTCCCCAGGAACGTGGACTGACCCGCCTCTCGGGCCTTCAGGAAGCTTAGGTGGCCACTCAGGATCCAGTGTCCTTCTGGCCTCCCAGTCAGTCCCCCAGGGGGCCTCTTCCCAGAGCTCATAGGGCCACCTTTGCTTCTGGAATCTGAAAGGATAACCCCGTGTCTGCAGAGGTGCAGCGGCAATGTTCACTGTTGTCTTACACGTGGCACTGACATTCACCTGTGGGGACATTCCAGGGTGCTGTGTTGACAGGCATTCCAGTGTCGAGCATCTGTCACCTGCGCTCCTGGGGCAGCCCTCACATGGGTAGAGAGTACATTATTGTAGCTGCTGCAGGTCCCTGTGTGTGCAAGGGCTGCACTCATGTGGGGGCAGGTTACACCCGCTTGAGTGTTCATGCTGCATTCAGCACAGGGTCCTAGGAAGCCAGGGATGTGCGCTGTGTGTGCAGGGGCTATGGTGTATCTGTCAGTATAGGCATTGTGTGTTTACATTTATGACATGAACATGCATGACGCACTACTCATGGGTTCTGTATTGGCCCATGGACACTGGAGTGAATCTGTGCACATGCATGCACCCTCATGCAAATGGACTGGGTTGTGAAGGTAGCTAAATGGGAGGCATTAGCATCCTCCCCTAGTCCCTCTTCCCCTGCGGACTCCCCAGACCACAGCCCCTCTTTGCCACTGCCCCTTCAAGGAAGTTACCAGGCGGAAGCCCCAAGCTCCAAGGCCTGTGCTCCAAGCCCCCTCCTACTGCACACGTCAAAAGAGAATTTCTCCGGATGGCAACCGCCGCTCTGGGAAATGCCCCAAACGTCAGCTCTGCTCCTCCTAGTGATGTAGAGAGCCATGCCCAGTGGAGGGGAGCCCCTTCCATACTGCTGGGACTCAGCGTCACAATAAGACCCTCTACTCTCGGCTCTGCTGGTGGCCGGCCTACTCCCTTACCCTTCTGAAGGTCGAGCCAGGTTCAGCCTCTAAGGAGGGGGGGCTTCCCTGATGGGGGTCGGCCAGCTGCAGGGTCCCCTCACCACTCAGTATGTGGAGCAGAGGTCAGCTACTTGGCTCAAAGGGGGTGGCTGTCAGTACTTGCCCACCCTAGAAGGTCCGGATCCTTCAGGGAGGCAGGGAGGAGCCCCAGGTGTCTCGGTGCTCAGAGGGTTCACCTAGACTAGTAGTCTAGTGAGGAGCTGGGCTTTCGGGCTGAAAGTGCCAACTCCTCCATCCATCTAGCATGACTGCAGCAAAATGGCCTGCCCACCCACTCCTGCCCCTGCCTGCCATCGAGGGGACTTGGGACACATCCCTGTCACCACATGCCTAGCTCTCCTCAGCCAGTGGATCCCTGTACACAGCGGTCCATCATCAAAGGGACCCTCCACAAGAGCCTCCCCTTGGCTCTTTCCTGGGACACCTTCCAGTACTCTATGTCTTCCAGAGGCCAGGATCAAGAGGAGACTGGTGTTTCTGCAGACCGGCTGCCACCACTAGCCCTTGCATAACATCTTGGGGGCATATGCCATCTGGAGGCCACCAGCATCCACCTGAGACCCTGCATCCCCTTCTATGGTACTCCCTGCTCCTGTCCCCAGCCCCCACCCAGCCCCTCACCCTGGACTGTCCCTCAGCCCGGGATCCCAAGCATCTCCAGCTGCCTTCAGATAAACAAGTCAAGCTCCCACCACCCCCCTCTTCCCGCCGCCACCATCAGCACTAGGGGGAAAAAACGGCAAATGCAATCAAATCAAATCAAATCAAATCAAATAGGTGAGGGTGGAAGGGGAGAGCAGGACCAGGCTCCTTTATTTTTTATTTTCTCAAGCTTGGGTGAGGGGAGAGATGCCGGTTACTTACTTGGCTAAGGCAATCGCCAGCGATCGGCTCGGGTTCCAGGCGGGCAGTCCGTAATCGCGGTGCGGCAGCTGGCGCCGCGCGGAGCCCAGCCCGCGCGCCCGGTCCCTGCGCAGACTGTACCATCGCGCCTGAGGCTGGGGGGGCGCGGCCGCCGGGGGAGGGGCTCGAGCGCGGACCAAACCACCCTGCGTCCGGGAGCGCTGTGCCGGGCATCACTCCCGTGGGACGCATCGGCGGTCGCCCGCAGAACCCCAGGGAGAGGCCAGATCCCCTCTCGCTGGAGGCTGTGTCAAGGGCACGAGGAGGGGAGGGTCAGGACCCAGCCCCGGACGATCAGGGGTTGGTGAGAGCAAAGGAGGAGGCACTGTTTTCACAAGCCTTCCCCAAGTCACTTCCTACTTTGTTAGCTAGGGTGGGGGTTCCAGCCTCCCCAGATACTGACAAAATGCCTCTATACTTGGGAGCAAAGACCGCACAAAGTGGGAACACCTAAATGCTCGTATGGTGACAGGGTCTGTGGAGCAGACTCCCCAGTCAGCTGCCCGCTGTCACCTACACCCCTCTGCATCCCCACAAGGTGCCTGGGTGTGCCTACCTGCCCCAAGGTGGGGATGGGTCGAATCAGGAGAACCCTTGAAGAGGCCATTTCTCCGCTGGAGTGTTACCACATTCCCACTATCGGCCAAGGTATCTGTAATGAGTTGGGGGTGACCCCACTGGTGGCTAACCACTTCTAGGGACTCCAGAGTGATTCCATTTTGGAGTCTGCAGGAATGGACTCCCCTATCCAGCTGCTCACTTCCTCCTGTTTCAGCTCCTCTCGGAGCAGACCTGTGGACTCTCAATTCCAGACAGACCTGGACTGTAATACCAGGGGGACTAGCACCCTAGCAGGCAGCTGAGGGGGTCTCATTGGATGAGGAGTTTTCCCTTCACTTTCCTCACTGGCTGAGGTACCCCCACACACTATGGTCATGCCTCTACACACCCAGGAGTGGCATCCTGCTGGAAAGAGGGTATGGCCTATAGAAAGACCTTCAAGGCCAGTGTGTTGGAGCATCTGTCAGCCTGTGTGGGTGCAGGAAGGGCAGGACAAGGGGGGGGGTGCCCCTTGAGCCAGTTCCAGACAAAAGCTGCCTCCTTCCCTACCCCCACTTCTGCCCACCTAGGAGCCACCCGCCTTTCTGAGCGTCCTGTTGCTGCTCCATCCCCGGCTGGCACAGAATATCAATTTGTCTCGTTAAGCTGAAAAGTCTGCACTGCACCAAAATCAGAACCCGCCACGCAGAGAGGGGCTGAGGAGGGAGAGAGCCAGAGCAGAGCCCAAGGCAGGGCCCCAGAGCAAGGTCATACCACCACCAGCCCCACTGATCTTCAAACCCCCAGACTGATCATAGGGCCCCACCTACCCCTGCCAAGCAGCGGTCTGCATGTGTGAGCATGTACAGAGGTGGGGGTGCCCAGACGCTGAGGATGTCCAGGCCTGGTAATTGTCCGTGGAACAAGAATGTGACTCGGGGATGACCCCTTTCTGGGGTTGACACTGGAGAGCCTCGGGCCCCATCAGAGGGACTCTTGCCCGTGCCCCCCCCCAAAAAAAACCAGCCTCATCTCTGCTTCTCTTTAACCCCACCCTTCCTGGGGGCATTCTAGTGGTCATATAAACTCCCAATCAACACTGTCCTTATGACCAAGGGCCAGGCTGGGAGGCTAGAGGCCACCCTGCCCCCACCAAGGCCTAGAGAAACCCCTGGACCTTGGCTCAGGGAGGTGGGCCTACAGGGCAGCAGGTGAGAAGCCTTGGCCAGCTGACTGTGGGTGCAGGAGTCTGTCATCATGTCTGTGTCTGGAGTGAACCCAGAGAATGGGAGCTGGGAGTCACCCATTTCCCCACTATGTCTCTTCCTGTGTCAGGCACAGAGTCACTTGCAGATCAGGGAACCACAGGGCCTTGAACCCTGGGGGCTACTGTGAAGATTTAGAGGAGAAGCCTGGATGTGGTTGTCAGGGTAAAGCTACACAGTTGTCTAGATAAACTGTCCCTGTGATTGAGGTCTTCAGGCCCAAGTCCAGGTTGCCTACAGGTAATAGATAGTGGGGGTGCCTGGCAGGGGCCCCAGTACTCATTTCCTTTGAAGGACTGAGTCCAGCCTGCCCAGTGAGACCATGGAGACATGTTGGCTTCACTCACAGATACCAAGAGCTCCAACATTCAATCAGTTTCAGATTTTGCTTCTTAGAGTCTAAAACTAGCATCCGACAGAAATGAACCCAGATAGCCATCTCCTTGTGAGCCAGGCCCCGTGTCCGTCTGTCTCTGAGTCTGTATCCCAGTGGCTTCTAGGTCCATGAAATTGCACTCATCCTGCAAAGCCATATTCATCTTCTCCTTTTCCAGACACTCCTACTACTTTCACTTACTCAGTTAGCTCGCCTCAGTCTCATCTTTGACCATACCATGCTGTGCCGGTCTACAGGTCTGTTCCTCTCATTGGGCTGTGTCTGCATTGGATGGCTCCCTAGGGCCCCATATACTAGGTGCCAGCATGTTATAGATGCAATAAAGTCCTGACTGAGTCACTGCTGTGTGATTTTGACCCACCAAGTACCAGACCCAGCAAGACCCCGGGGAACTGGACTTCCCACAGTACAGTGGTTCAGGCTGGGACTCAAAGGGAAAGGCTATGAATGCTTTGCCTAATGATGTCCTAGAGGGTGGGAGGTGGCCAGGGACATCTGCCTGACCCAGCCATGGACCTTGGGCCTCCTCTTTTGGCCGTGGCTACTTCTAGGTCACTGTGTTGCTCTTCCAGGATATGTTAGGGGCCAGGGGTCTGGGCAAGTTGGGGCATTGGGCAATCAGACAAACAAGGCATGTATGTTGCAATCCTGAAGAGGTTGGACGTGACAGATCAGGGCTACCTGTGGGGAATAGGGCACATAGGCAGGTGGCCGGCTGGGAGGGTCACCAGCAGTTTTTCATCCAGCCTGAGCTGGCTTATGGTGGATCTGGTCTGAGGGTCAGGGACAGGGCAGGGGTGAGGCGTCGGAAGGGCAGGAGAGCAACTGGTGACTCCTGGGTTTAGTTAGCAACACCGAGGAAGAGCTTAGGACCAGGGCCAGGGATGAAAGGAGAAAGCCACTTTGTCAAGATCAGTCTGCTGGAGTCAGAAGCCAGTGGCCTCTGGCCTGGGTCACTGGCTTTCCATGGAGAGATGGGAGGGTACCCTTAAGGCACGTGGCCACTGTCACCAAGAGCATCTGTCTGTATCCTAGGAGAGAAACAACCTCCTTCGTGCTCCCCTCAGGCTGGCACCGTCTTGCCAGTGTGCACAGCCACTTCCCCGCCATCCACTCTGCCTTGTGACCTTGATGACCTTGGTCTCTACCTGTTCTGAAAACTCTACCTGCCCACCCCTGCAGCCCTGCTCTGACACTCCCATTACCTTCTGATTCCATACCCTGCTTCCCGCCTCCTGCCTGGAGAACTCCTCCTCATCCTTCAGGAGTCCTCTCCAGCAGCCCGTCCTTCCTGAGCGCCTCCCAGAGTTCCCTGCTCCATCAGCTGACCTTCCTATGCGTATGTGTTTATCATGCGGATGTATTCCTGGGGACAGGAACCTGGATCTCATTTTCCCGTGGCATTCCTGGCAATGGACACGAAGCCTCAATATCTATTGATCTAAACAGTCAGTGCAAGTTTGTTGAATGAAAACGCAATCCCTGGAACAGGTCTGTGTTTGCCTTTCTTGGTGGCTCTGGAAATGTTCTTTGAACTGGGGCTTCTAGTGTAGGAAGTTTGCCAATGAGTGGAGTTCCCTCGGTATGCTAAGCTTAGAAGGGATAGAGGAAAACCCCCACCTTCACTTGAGTGCCCCTGTCTGGAGAGGCCTTAACTGGGACAGGAGGCTGGAGCTCTTATCCTCAAAAGTCGCATCAGCCACACGCAGCAGATCATGAAGTCATTTCTTTGTGTGCGTCAGCCAATCAAGCCTTCAGTTCTCACTGAATAGAAGGCTGTGTGTTGGGGTCTCCAGTTACTTGAGTGTGTGTGGACTTCAGTTCTCCTGATGGGAGAAGAGCAGGAAGGCAGGGACAGACAGGGTGGAGGTGACGAGTCCTGGGATAGCAGGAGGAGGAGGAAGGGAACTGGACATTTGTCAGGCCCCTCCTTGTTGGCTTGCAACACACAAATTGTCACTCATTGCTCATCACTATCCAAGGAGTATGTGGTACAATCAGTTCTCAACCTGGAGGTAGGAAGCAAGACCAGAGAGGGTGTGTGGCTTGCTCACGGCTGTGTGGCACAGGGTGGATGATTGGAACACAGCACTGGGATCTCTCTGCTCTCCTACACGGTGGAGACTGTGGGACCTGGGAGGGACTGGGCTTCCCAGAAGAGGGCAAGGCAGAGGGGGTAGCAGGTGATATGAGTGGAGCCAACTTCTGAGTGTCGGGGGCGCACAGGTGAGAAATCAGGGCAGAGGGCATCTTCTCTGGTGTCTGTGTTGCATGGTTGTTGCATAGTGACTTCTTTGGCACTTTTCTTAGTGCTAACATGCATGCTTCCATACATTCTACAGAAACATACGTGCGTACACACACACACGCTCACACACATGCACACACACGCTCACATGCACACACTTACCCACATGCACAGCAGCCCCAGTGTACAGAGTACTATGTCATTTTACTGATGGAGAATCTGGGTAGAGTATGGGGACCCCAAACCCAGGGTTCCATAGATGGAATCAGAACCAGAAATTAGGCTCTTCTGGGAGTCTTCCATTCTATAGCTGGGTCCATAGGCTCATTCTGGGGCTGTCCCCAGCCATTACAGCCCTTCCCTGCTATTCAGATCTTCTGGGGACTTCTAGGGAGCTCATTTGTCTCTCAGATCTCCATGGTACCCTAAGATGGCCAGGGAGCCCAAGTGGGCACTAAGAGCACAGGGCTGGAACTGACCTGGTCCCACCCACGCTCCTGGAGTGCTGTTTGACTCCGGACAGATTTCTTTCCAAATGACGAGTACACTTCCACACAGTTCCCACATCTCCAAGCTCACAGACGCAGTATCCATCAGCACCTGATTCCCAGTTGCAAGAAAATTGCCAGATAGGGAGAACACGGGAGAATGGAGAACCTCAGGGTACACCCATGGGAGAGTGAGACAGGGCATAGAGTGCTCACAGGGCATCAGACCTCTTGGTGAGGGCAGAAGGACTCAGTGGCTTCCCTGCAGGACTGTGACTAAGCAGTATCTAGAGGCTGAGCAGGGGGCTGGGTGTACCAGGCAACAGGGGTAGACTGTGCGAGGGTCCTGAGGCTGGAAAGCACCATGCAATTCTAAGGAAGGGGAAAGGAGGGCTGAAGGACTGCAGGGGCGAGCAATGGCATGGGGTGGCCGTGTGGCCACTCTACAGATTCCTGTCCGTATCCTGGGAAGGCTCCCAGAGAAAACTGAGGCTGAGGTTCGTATGAACCTGCTCTCTTCCTGGCCATCTCCTCACATTCAACCCTGCTAGCTTCTCAGTGAGCGAAAGGGGCCAATGGAGAACGTCAGAAACACCAGTGACCATGCCCAGAGTGTGGAGGAGGGCAGACTGTAGGAGACCTGACAGGGGATAGGAAATGAGTTGAGAGTAAGTCAGGGCACAATGTCCCCCAACAGGGTCTGGACTGGCCCTGGGTGGCACTGCTGATACCAGTCTCAGGGAAGCCAGGACTGTTGCTTAGTGTGACTAAGAGGTGGCCAGGTTGGAAGAATCACTGTATGCCCAGGTTACCCTAGGACCTTCTCACACGAGGATGCATTGAAAGCCTCCCTGGGCCCTTCAAGGCAATGTATCACCCCATTTCACAGATGATCAGACAGAGGCTCAGAGAGCACTAGCGCAAACCTGCCCAGCTGCTAGGCGTAGATGGGATGCAGCTGAGTAACTCTTTGTCTCCCTGTTAATGGTCTTGGGGAGGTTTGCCTCTTGCTGGGAACTTCTGCAAGTAGCCTTGGGGAGCAGGGAGGAATGAGAGGAAAAGGCAGGGTGAGAGCCAGAGCTGGGCTCATGGACTGGCTGCCCTTGATAGCTGATCTGGGTGATACTGATGGACTTGACTGATTTCTTTAAGCTAGGCCTTATACATCCTCCCCAGAGGCTGCTGGGAATTCCTCCTGAGAGCTGTCTTGAGCTGGTTCACATGGACACACTGCCCTGCCCTCCACCCAGACCAGTCTTCCCCGCTCACAGTCTGAGGCCAAGCGGGGGCTGCTTCCCTTACGACATGCACCACAAAGCCAGTGATGGGGTCTTCTGGCCCATGAAGAAATCTAATCACCCTGTGAGGTCACCTTGCTTGGAGTTCATCTTCACTAGCTGTGGCTCACCAATGAAGCTACAACAGTCTGCCTGAGTGCAGGCTGCTGTCACCACCAGCCCACAGCGAGTCAGGAAAGAACACTGTACCAGCAGTCACCAGGATAGGACAGACTCAGGAGCATCTATGACAGTCTGACTTTATCCCCCAGTCCCCATGACCTGGCATTCCCCTGACAAAGACTCAATAGAAGGAGAACATGGAAGGGCATGTCCAATAGGAACAAGGTACTGTGCCATTCTTGGGGGCACAGAGGAGCAGGGTTAGGGGTCAAGGTGATTGTAACTGAACCCTATCTCTGCTGCTTAGGTCTGGGTGGCTGAGAGATGGTTGCTGAGCTAGTTTGAATTTCAGTTCTTACATCAGCCAAGTGGAAGCAATGCTTGGGGTTAATGGCACTCCAGAAGGCATGAGTAAGCCATGTGTATACATGTGGTATATAATAGGTGCTTAGAAAAATTCAGCTTGTGTCTCCTTCATCTCCACTCTGCCAAGGTGACATCTTCAACTCATATGACAGCTGGACTTTGATTGCAAACCAAATTAGAAAGAATCTGAAGTGGGCACTGCTTCGCACTTCAGCATTAATTAAGCACCTACTATATGCTTAATGGTATGGGTACTGTCTTCTGGAAGTAGAGCTTATAGATGACAAAGAAGGAAAGAAAGGAGGAAGTCTGGAAATCTTGGGGAGGTGCTGAGGGGTGCCTTTGTAAGAAGAATTTCCCCCTTCCTTCTCCTGGGGTACCTCAGGCACCCTAGAACCACATAACTGGAAAGCATCTCTTTCATGACTTGGCTAAAGCACTGAGATGCAACCCCATAGAAGAACCAACACATCAGCCCCTAAGGAGCACCTAATCCCAACCCAGTCCCTAGAACAGTGCTGGCTAGAGGCCAAGAGGTCTAACCTAGAGCATCATTATTGGTTTGTGCAGAGCTCAACTCAAATATGAACTCTGCCATGCGTTGGCTGTGTGGCCCTGGGAAAATCACTCTACCTCTCTGAGCCCTATTTCTTTATCAGTCACGTGACAGGAACATCCATCTTAGTCTATCTTGGGAATGAACTGAGACAAGGCCTAAAATATTGTTCCTGTTAGGTATGGCAAGCACAAACTACTTTGTGAAATTACCCATAAGCCCCTTCTCTGGGGCACAAGCACCTGTACCTTGCACGGTGTGACTTGGAGGCAACCTTGCCCCGTGGAGTCCTGGAATTGCTTGTGGTGCTTGCCTGTGACCTCACTGGCAACTTAGACCCTTTCCAGGTGACAGTAAACCCTATAAGGATGGCATCTACTTTCCTAAGAGCTGCCTGGGCACAGGTACCAGCCGTGCATGGTAACCGGGGCTGGCCATTTTCTCCACTAGTCCTTTTCATTTGCCCCAGCCTTGGGCTCTGATGGCTACTGGAGGACTGGGCACATTGCTTCCTGATGGTTGCCACTCTGCTCTGTCCAAGGGTTCCAGGCAACACCAATGAGAGACCACTCTAAGTTGGCCAGTGAAGACCTTGCTCTCTTTCTCTCCCCCTTTCTTGCTTTGCCTCTGTACCCAAAGCCTCTGCCCCAGCCCTCTCTGCCTCTGGAGCACTGAGGGTCCCTTCTCTAAATTCTCCAGTGTTTGACCACATGAGACACAAACTGTCTTGGTCTCTCCACGCCTCGGTTCCTCTCCTATGGTCCACAAACCTGCTGGCCCTGGAGCCCTGGAATAAGTTCTGATCTGGAATCTTCCTGTGTGGCACTGGCCGAAGGCTGCTGCCTCTCCAGAGCAGGGGTGTAACAGGGAGATGGTGCCGTCCATGGGGCAGGGTGTAACAGGGAGATGGTGTCGTTTATGGGCTCTTGTGAATTCTGCCCACAGGTCTCACTTCTCCTGACCACTGTCTTTCCCCGTTCCATCATCTGCAAAATGGAGGTTGGAGCTGGCTAGATGGCAGAGTGGTAAGGGCACTCGCTGCCAAACATAATGTTGAACACAAGGTCAGCCCCTGGGAACCACATGGAAGGAACTGACTCCTGCAAGTAAGTTGCTTTGGCTTGCACACACACAAACACACACACACACACGCAAAATACATGGATATAAAAACCTCTAAAATATGAGTGAGGAGTTTGCAGTTTTGTAGAACTGCACGGAGATCCCCTTGAGAGATCTGCCAGCTGGGTTTGGGATGAAGTCACTCGGAGGGCTGCTGGGCTACATTGAAGGGCAAGGCTACATTCTACAGACAATTTAAGATGTTTGGGGAAACACACACACACACACACACACACACACACACACACACACACACACACACACACAATCACCACCACAGGAATGTCATTTATAGTCAGCTCCCGTGCAGGGTTCTGTTGCTCCTTGCCTGCTCTGCTAAAAATAGCAATTGACAAAAGGGCATGCGGGCTCCGCCTACCTGAGGCAGCTACAGGGGGCAGGACCGTGTCTTCCTCCTTGAAGGCAGACCTCCTCCCACCTACCTGTTTCACATGGCCAATGGCCATCACTTTCCTCACCCTGGCCGTGACCATGGCCATGGAGGAGTTTAAGAATGCCAGGGAGAAACGTGGGCTGCAACCCTGGGGCTCACACTAGGAGCCCTGGGGCTCACACTAGGGTCCCTTGGGCCCTGGTAATGACAGTGGTACTGATGGAGGTGACAATCAGAGCCACGATACATGGAGCACTGGTGACAGCTCAGAATGTATCAGGTGGCTTGAACTCAAAGAGTTCTCAAAACCAGAAGGAAAGAAAGATTGCTGTCCGTTTTATACAGGGACCTGGCCACCTGTCTCCAGAGTGACAGGGTATCCCCTCCTAGCCTGCTTTTGACTGCAAGTAGGGCCTACTGGGCAGGACTCAGGGGGCCCCAAGGCTTGCTTTGTGATGTGGCAGTTGGGTGGGGGCAGAGAGACCGGTCACTGTTATGACTGGGTTGTAGCTCAGTGGGAGAGCGCTGTTGAAATACCCAGGGCCCCGGGTTATATGCCCAGCTTTTGTTGATTGCAGCATGGAAAACCAAGACCAAACCCACTAACCAAACAAAGCCCCGTAGTCCATGATGACGTCATGGGGCAGTGCACACGGGAGGAGGGGAGGGAATGACCAGCAGCAGGCACAAGAAGAAGAAGGGTATGTGGGGTGGGGCGGCACTCACAGAAAGCACCTAGAGAGGGCACCACTCCACAGCAGAACCCCCAAACATCAGCAGTGAGGTTTCCACCCTACAGGATATTCAGTCTTATGATAGTTCATGGCCCCACAGGCTTGGTTTTCAAGGTGTCACTACTGGATGGTGGCAGACCACATAGGAAGTGGGGGCTTGTAGGAGGTTCCTGGAGGGCATGTGCCCCTCTCCCATTTCCTTTCCCTGCCTGGCAGCGAAGATTTTGTCCTCACAGAGGTGTACCCAAAAAGCAAATGGCCATTCCATCACAGGCTGGAACCTCCAAAACCATGAGCCCCAAACTTTTCTGCCCAATGAGGTGATTGTGTGAAGTATTTTGCAACAGTGGCAGAAAGCCGACTGACGCAGTGTGTGATTTAACATTTGTCTTCGAAACAATTCCTTTATCGAAACCCAGTGTGGCTGGCCTTTTGTATCCTCGGATTCCCACACCTCCAAGTCAACCAAATGTGATTGGAATAGCTTAAGAGATGCATCTGTGCTGGGAATTATTTCCACGACAGATGGATGTCTTGGGTGTTATAAGTCATAGGAGAATCCATCTGAAGTGTGGGGAGGGTGTGTGGAGGCTCCACGAGGCTGCTACCACTTGCAAAATTTCACTGTGGTTTCAGCAGCCATGGGGGTCCCTGAAGCCACCCCTCTCAGATCTTGGGGGGATGACTGTTTTACCACAAACCTTGCTTAACTAGTGTGGTACACTGTTAGCAAAACAGGACAGGTACACTGTTCACGGATCGGACGGCATCCTGTCTGTCCCTTGGGAACTTTGGCTGAGACCCTGCCTGGAGAGTGGGTTTCTAGAGCTGATCGAGGCTGTGGAGAGATTTTTCAGAGACTAGAAGGGACTGGAGGCTCTCCTAGGGGCTGCCACTGTACGGGGGATAGCTCTGGGCATGAGGGGAGTTTGGGATCACCCTGGCGCAGTTTCCTTCCCCAGCCTCAGGTCTCGGCTACCTCTGCACTCAGGGATAGCAGCTCCCTAGAAGCTTTTTCTAGCCACCACGGCGTCCTGACCTCAATGGCTAACACACATTCTTGGCCTAGTTAGAAAGCCCCTCGCCTCTCGTATTTATAGCACCTCCCCATACCACGTATGCCTCAGAGGGAGACTCAGCCCTGCTTTGGAACCTGCCCCTCTTAAACAGGGTCTTTCCATGGAGCCCAGGCTGACTCTGCATTCATGCCCCTCCTGCTGCTTCCTTCCGGGGGCTGGGATCACAGGGGTGCGTCATCACACCCAGCCAAAGACCTCTTTCCATCGAGCCTCCCTGACCCGAAGGCATTGTTAGACCCTCCTCTTTGCGGGACAGAATGGGTCAGGGATGTCATTGGGTGGCACCCTCATCCTCAAATTGGAATGGTTGAGGTTTGAGTTCACCGACTGTGCATGGGGCCTAGTTTGAAGAACTCAGTCCACGTAAGCTTGTCTTTTTCTTGTAATGTCCCTTTAGTCAAAGGAAGAAACTGAAGCACAGAAAGGTTAAACAGCTTGCCTGAGCTCACACAGCCAGATGGCTTTTGAATCTGACTCCAGAGACAATTCCCTGGGTTCTGGGCTGAACCTGGCACACGAACTAGTTCCTCAGTGAGTGGACTTCCCCTTGTTTTTTTGCGTTTTTGAGCTCTTACCATCTATAACTGGGTGGCAGGGAAGAGATGATGTGGCCGCTCATGGTCCTCAGTACATGAGTTCTCACTTTACAGATGATCCTCACGATGGCATCCCTGGTCCACTCCTGTGACCAAAGAGGAGGCTCTCACTCCTAAAGTCTAGACCCTTCAGGGAAGTTCCCAGGGATGTGGCTGATGTGACCACAGAGCAGGGCAAGGTGTTACCACAGTCGGGGCCCAGGCACCCTCTTTACAAAGGGAACACAGAGGCCCAGGAAAGGGCATTATCTAGTGTCTGTAGTGAGTGACAATGGCTAGGGGGCATGGTGGGGCTGGCTTAGTCCCTTGCTCCACCTAACCATCAAACTCTTCTTGTTCTCATACCAATATTTCTTTTCTTTTTCTTTAAAACTTCTGTTAGATTATCTATTTAATGTGTATGAACGTTTTTCTGGATCTAAGCACGGTATGCATGTAGTGCTTGTGGAGGCCAGAAGAGGGCGTCATATCCTCTGAGACTCTAGTTACAAATGGCTGTGGGTGCTGCTATGTGGGTGCTGGGAACTGAGCCTGGGTCCTCTGGAAGAGCAGCCAGGGCTCTTACCCGCTGAGCCATCTCTCCACATCCATGCCCCATGCCTTTTCAAGTATTGGCTTGAGGATTTTAAGTCACCTGTCCCATGATCACCTCCAGTTCCAAAGTACAGAAGGCAAGAGGACACTGCTCTTCTATTGCCTGGGGTTTTGCTCTGTGTAGCTCCGTGGAAGGCATGATACAGTCATGTGTTCGTCCAACAGCCATGGGCACATCACTTCCTCCATGCAAGCCAAGAGCAGTCTCTTTGGAAGTTGGAGTCCTGGCCTGGAGCATTCTGCTTGAGCATAAAAGGACTGGTACTGAATGCAGAGGTCTAAGCTCACCCTGTGCCAGCATAACATGGGGGCATCCTATCAGGCATTTGTCATCCACTTCCTCTCTTTACATCCATCTCCTGTCTATACAGATCCAGCCGCAGCTCTGGGTCTGGGGCCTACATCTACACCAGTACCCTGACCCAGTATATAAGGGCAAATTGTACACTGTCTTGTCTTCCTGATCTTTTTAACTAAGGCTTGGGAGCTAAACTCTAACCTCAATCTCAGAGGAAGCTAAGGCATCCCAGAACAAAGAAGAGAGGTGTCAAGCTGTGGGCTGCGTGTCCTTAGCCAGGAAACTGATGGGCGACCCTGATTTAATTAGCTTTTTCTTGCAATGATTTTGAGAAGGCTGTAATTAGCTTGGAGGCCCAGAGGGAGAGGCCTGGGTGGTGGAGCCATGGAGGAGCAGGTGGCAAAAGAGGGTGTGGGCTGGATTCAAGATTGGACCCCTGTTTTTCCAGGCAATGCAGGTTAAAGAACCTGGCTGCTTAGGGGAAGCGAGTCCTGCAGAAACTGGACTTGGCTGGGGAAGCTGTGGGCTCTCTGCTGGCCTTTATGGTTTGTTTTCGTTTTGTTGCTTCTTTTTGGTTCATATTAGATTACTGCATATATCCAGGCCACAGCATAGTGGCTGTGCCATGGTGGATAAATCTTCAGAGGACCTTGTAGCTGGCTGAGGACATTCCCCATGATACCAAGCTAATAAAAAGGGAGGAGGCCCTGTTTCCAGTTTGGAGGAGGAAGCTCCCAGAACTGTACTGTATGTGGGATTGTTAGACGTTAGTATTCTTCAAACACTGACTGAAGGTTTGCCCAAGACCCTAGTCAACCTGAGTCTGCAAGTCAGAGCTCAGGCTGGTGGAGCTGTGGTTTGGGGACGGCTTGTTCCTTCTTCGGGGGAGGGCTGGTTCACACAGTGTGGCCAGTGGGACCTAGTGGGAAGCACTTGGTTGCAGGAGTGGAGTTCCAGAATCAACTCTAGTGTCAGGGTGGTCCACCTTCAGCATTGGCATTGTGCCACCTGAGAAAGGAGGTGAGCTCGAGTATCAGTTCTAGGAAACTAGCCTTGCTTGTCATGACAGCATTTTTCTGCATATTCCAGATCCCCACTGAGTGCCAGAGACCACTGTCACTCTGCTTCCCCCAGCAGCCCCCGGTGTGGCTGGCAGCACAGCCCCTGTTTTCCCACATGTCTTTGGGGGTAAAAGATGAGGAGGACTGGGGGTGGAGAGAAGATGGAACGCAGAGGCTTTGCTCAGCTTGGTGGATGCATGTGGTGTAGCTGCTGCGAGCCAGGCCTCCCAGATGCAGAGCCCTTGCCTGCCCCAGCCACTTATGTTCCAGGCATGGATCTTCTGTGGACCTCCCTGTCCAGTGCTCTCTTCCTGGGTTCCTCAGCTGAACAGCTCCCCGGGGGCCCTTACTAAGCTTCCATTTTGCCCCTGTCTACCTCCAGGTCTGTAGCCCAGCCTCAGACGTGGTTCTGTTCTCACCAATGCTATGCACATCCAAGCTTCACTTCTCAACTGCTTAGCCCTCTCCATAACAACCCTCTCAGGAAGGCCCAGGGAGGTTATACAGTTGGCTCAAGGTCACACAGATAGGACCTAAAAGACCCGGAACTTATTCTACATCTCTTAAGTCTCCAGACTGAGGTCCCGTCTGAGAACCTGACACCCTGCGACTGTCATGTCTAAAAATGTAAAAATGTCCCTTTTGTCTCATGCTCATGATGCTGCAAGGCCCCTTGCTTTGTGGTAGCCTCTGCTGAAGACAGTATTGTACTTATTGGCGCTGGGAAGGAGATAATTCTGGAACGTGTCCAAGAAAAAGACGTGAATACTTTAGCTCCGCAGCTCTTGCTTGCAAAACACACTGAGCCCCAAACAGAAGTGAGCCTGAGAAGGTCTCAACCCAGCACTGCCCACTAGTCAGTTCACAGTTCAACAGAACTCCATGGCAGCTTGGGCGGGCTTCCTCCCACAGAGAGATCAAGGCCAGAGTTACATCTGCGGTAACCTCAGGTGTATCTTAGCACCTTTAGACCCTCTGTTTCTTCATCGGCAAAGATGCTGCTACTGGGTTCAGGCTTGCTGAATGATGGGCAAGGACGATGTGGAAAGGTCTAGATTAGAACCCGCACAAGAGAAGCACAGAGATTCTCAAAAGGGCTGGTGCGATGGCGCTTGCCAGTGACCACACAGGGTGAGTTCCATCACCTTGTCCTCTGCCTATGTTGTGATACATTATCTTCACCTCAAGGTAAGGACTCTCTCAGTGCCCATCTCACAGGTAAGAAAGTGGAAGGGCCAGCAGGACAGGTTAAATGGGAACCAAGTGCTCGTTTTTCAATGAAAGACAAAAGCAACTGGAAGGTTGCCTGGGACCCACCTGCCAATCACATGGCTCCCTAACTTCTGCCCCTTCTTCCCTCGGTATCTTCAGCCAAACTTAACAATTCCTTCCTGGCGGGCTACCTTGGCCACCCTTGACTGTGGCATATAGTGAGATCCAGGGACACCCTTGGAATTCTGTTTCCCTACCTGTCACCCTAGGGTTGGGGTTCTGCAACCTCTGCTAGGATTCTAAAAGGGGTGGGTGTCCCTCCTCTCTATCTAACATTACATGCCTGCTGCACCTGTCACTGGGTGCTGTGACATCATACTTCAGAACTCTGGGCCAAGGGGAAAATTCCACTGTCCTCTCTCCTTCTCCCTCTGTGAGCTTTGGTAAAGGGGAAGCTTGCATGGGGCAGAGGGGATAAGAAGGCTTCCTGCTGGCTCTACCGATCTGTCACATGCACTGAGGTGCAGACATTTCTCGCTGAGCCTCAGTTTCCTTTTTCCCTCCGCCACAACATAAAATGAAAGAAAGCGAATTGGCTGGGCCAGGCTGGAGTAGAAACCACAAACGGCCCATTTGCAAGAGCAGCTTAAAATACATTTGTTTGTTTTGCTTGGAGCTTAAAATAAAATTGAATTAAATGCCAATGTTGAAAAATTGGAGGACCGTGCCTAGGAATTCAGACTGCTGGCTTCTTCTAGGATGCTGAGGCTGTCCGTGCTGGAAGCTGGCTGAGGGAGGAGGAGGCCACAGAGATGGATGCCTGGTCTCCTGGGTCCCCTCCAGCCTTGTTTCTGGCAGAGTAGCTACCTGGACATGAGATGTAGGGAGTTGACACTGCCTGGACCGGTCTGTCCTGATCACGGATACCCCTTCCCATGTGCACAATGAACACCCAACCTGGCCTGGGCTTGTTCTAGAAGCAGCAGACACAACAAGGCAGCTTGTACCTACTAACCCACCTTGGGATTCCTGGGCCCTCGTGACGTGAGCGCCCCGTGTATCATACTAGATTCACTGAGAGGGACACTGAGGCACAGACAGGCTACCTCACTTGCCGAGGTCACGTGATCAGCAAGTGGGAAGATTGGGATGTGGATACCAGAAGCCTGCCTCCTTCAAATCTGTGCCACACCAAAGAACAGAGGTGTCCCCAGGCCCTTTGATGGGGTGGGCACTCCCATGGTTCTGCCCAAGTTTTTATCTCTCCATGGCACACAATTGTCACCCTCCCTTTCTCCCTTCCTCCCTCACACCACACACCCATCAACTCTTGATGGCTTCTCAGCAATCAAAGAAGGTGCAGGTACTACCTCCCTCCCCACATCTGAAGGCGAGGAAACAGAGAGCTTTGAAGTAACTCATCCATGTTACGTGGCCAGAGCAGTAAAACCAGGGTATGAACCTGGATCCCGAGCATTGAAGACTGTGCTCTTGGCAGCCTGGAGTGCCTGTGTGGTCTCAGACACTCAGCTGGCATCCTCCTTCACCCACCTGTACACTCAAGTGCGGTCCTGACTGCTACTCTGCCCTGGACCTAGTGACATAGAGACGCCTCTAGTGGCTCCTGGGTGCAGCTACATGGGAATTCAGCGGGAGTGGAAGGTGACATACACCTCCAAAACAGGGTCTGGGGCCAGAGAGAGAACTGGTTTCCAAGCCACTGCCCAGGAGACTGAGGCAGAGGGAAGCTGGGGTGCCTGGCCATTTGTTTCAAGGAGAATGTGGGGGACACCTGTGGATTAGGAGACCCCTGTCCCGTTCTACTCTCCACAACTACAGCAAGGACCAGCTTTCTGGCCTGAAGTTCTGAACACGTGCCCCCTCTGCCTGTTCCTCAGTTTCTCTCTCTGTGAAAAGAAGAGGTTACATCAGCAGAGGGTGCAAACTGTCAGCCCTAAGGCCTCATTCAGACTCGGGGCATGTTTATTTATTGAGAAGATATATTTATATTTTAAATTAAGTGTATATGTGTGTGTTGGGGGGTGGCCTGTGTGTGGGATGTGCATGTAGTTGGGCTTGTAGAGGCCCAGAAGAGGCTGTTGGAGCCCCTGGAGCTGGAGTTAGAGGATCATGTGAGCTGTTATGTGCGTTCTGGGAACCTCACCTTGGTCCTCTGGAAGAGCAGCAAGTGCTCTTAACCACTGAGCCATCTTGTCAGCCCCTGCAGAGCATATTTCTGCAAACACCTTTGTTGTTATTGTAGGACAATGTTAAATTTGTTCAATACCGTGAAGATGACATGGAGGTGCTGGCCCTGCCCCCACTTCCCCTCCTTATGGATGTCTAACAGTAGCAGGCAAAGATCTCACGAGGAACCGGCGTCCATATGCTAATATCCACGAGACTCCACATTCCATCAAAATTGCTTTCTTTCACCTACTAATGCCCGGGTCTGCTCCTGGGACCCTCATTGTCCTACATTTCATCTCTTCTGCTTCCTAGGCTCCTTGTGGCCGCGACAGGTGCATGGCATATTTCAAAATGAAACAAGCTATTTCAGATGGGAGGTACCAACTACCAAAAACAGGCTGAATCTCACGCTGATTTCACAGGCAGTAACCGAGTTCTGGTCAGAGATGAGTGTTTCTTCTCTGAACACATATATTCATGTCACGCCTCTGAAGGACTGGATCTCCAGTTTACCGCCATCCCAGAACTCCCTATTGTCACCATGCAGTCTCCAGCATCATCCTGTATCACTGGCTTGGCACCTGTCATCTTCCAACGGTACACAGACAGGCCTCCTCTGGTTTACTCATCTGTGAAATGGGCACCCTACTACCTTTTGCCAGATCAGCTGAGGTTGAAATGAACTGAGGTATGCACAGATGATTCTCAGCAGGGTGCCATTCAGGCCCAGGGACCGTTCTCTTGCTGCTGGTATATTATGGGCAGATGTTTTAAGTTTCCTCTTCCTAAAGTAAACCCAACCCTTCTTCCTCTGCCTGCTCTGTGTCCCTGTCGGTCAGGTGAGGCCAGTGCAGGAGAGGTAGAGACAAGCTTGCTAAAGTAGGTCCTACCTATCTATGTGCAGAACCACAGACCTCCAATGAAGACCCCAGTGCCAAACCCAGGGTGAGGACAAAGCCAACCCCCAGTCTAGGCTCTGCAGGTCAAGCCTCTTGGGGGAGTACCATCTTCCTCTGCATGGCACCCCTAGACTGGAACCCAGAAATAAGGAGGTTGCGAGGGATACACGTCCAAGGGGTCACTCCTTGCCATGGTTACACATAGTGTAAACAGAGATGGGACAAGAGCAGCAAGGGGAACAGAGCCTGGGGCAGGGCTACATCCTGCTTGCCCTCTGCTGTATGACTCAGGCAAACCCTCACCTCTCTCTTAGTCTCCCTTCCCCAGTAACAGTCGCAAGGGGCAGTAGTGACACAAGTGATGGTGGTGGTGGCGGTGGCAACAGTAGGTCCCCACTGACACACAAGGTGCAGCATCAGCCCTTCATGTACTTAGCCCACTTCATACATACAAGCGCCCTAGGGACAGCCCCATCTCCATGACCATTTCACATGTGAGGAGAGGACTGAATGCTGGGAACTAATCTGAGGCATGCAAGCTAGAAGATTCAAATTCTCTGATTTGGGGTGTGAGCCCGCACCCTAGGCCTGCCTCTTCTGTAGCCACCCACGAAGGCAAAAGAAGCCTTGCATGTGTCGGAACAGATTCCACTGTGGACTTGCTGCCCCTGGGGCTGAAGTCACATGTGCAGTGGGAGCACGCCTGCTGCATACACCTGTGCCGAGGGGACACGCCTGCTGCATACACCTGTGCAGAGGGGACATGCCTGCTGCATACACCTGTGCCGACAGGACATGTTTGCTGCATATACCTGTACAGAGGGGACACGCCTGCTGCATAACACCTGTGCTGAGGGGACATGCCTGCTGCATCATTTGAGTCTCATGGTGGTGATATTGCGTATGTACCCGCTATTATGCCTCTCTCTCTCTCTCCAGTTTATAGGTCAGGAAGTGGAGTCACAGAGACCTGAAATAAGTGTCGCAAGTGACTCAAGGGTGTCAGCATGAAAGGCGGTCTGGCTTTCGGCCCATTCACACATAAATCGGCCCATTCACCCACAATTTAGCAGACTTCTGGAGGGCCTGCTATGGGAAGCCAGGGACTGTCCCCTGGGTCCCTTGTTAGCATCCACTGAACTCACCCATCCCTTCAGCCTCCCTCTGGTCTAAGGCTCCAACTTCACAGTTTTCACCCTAACACTGGGAGTTTCCAGCTGACCAGCTGCCTTCCCAGGCTCCCAAGGATACTGAAGGCACACGAGCCAACCTCTCATACCTGATCCAGAGATGATGAGCGATCATGCTTGGGTCCCTTCTGAGTTCCAGTTCTCCCAACACATGCTTCCACTCCGATCTCTTGGTATCAGCAATCCAGCTGTCTGTAGCCTGTGGCTATACCCTTTGAGGAAGTCCAGCGGGCACAGCAAGCAGTGCCCCTGACACCTAAGTCTTCTCTTTCTGGTTTAGGAACCGGCAAGGAGGGGGAAGCTAGGCTGGTAAGGGGCGGGGAGCATGGTTGGGCACCGGAGGCTTGGGACTGGCCTCTTCCATTCCCTGACAAAGCAGGGGACTCTGCCAAAAGCGGTGTGAATGGTAGACATGGCTGGGCTTCCTCCACGGCCCCCTGATCATATCAGCAGCAGCATGGCTGAAGGCCAGCTACCTGGAAGTTCCTTTCTTCTGAGGACAGCCTGTACAGCTGGCCAGTGAAGAGCTGCATTAGGAACTGGAGGGAGGCTGGCCAGCAGGACGACAGCTGCCCTGCCCAAGGAGGCTTCTGACTGATGGTTATGTGGCCGGGAGAGGTTAGTGGAGGCCAGCCTATGAGGGGCCTGGCTCAAGCAGCCAGGATGTGCCTCCTCCAGGAAGCCTCTCTGGGCTTAGAGGAAAAAATGTAACAGATCCTGGCAGCCATCCATCTCTTGGCCCAGACACTTCTTGATTGTTCCATGAGAACACACCCGGCTACTCTGGTTTATCAGGCACAAAAAGAAAACATCATTGTTCCCCAGGGAGGGTCTTGTCCAACTTTCCAGCATCCCAAGGAAGCAGCCCCTTTCCATGAGAGCAAGTTCCCAGGGGCCCGTCACCCCCTGCTCTGTATAGATGCCATTTTAAACACTTTGGGTCTCAGGAACTCACCCCTGATGATTTGTATCTCTCGTTTTCCTTTACCTCCTTGTTCTTAGTTGTTAAAATTATGACTGAAGCTGAGACCACATGAACCCTTTCTGGATGAAGGCTGCCAGCCTCGGAAGAGCAAGCGATGGCGCCCCCAGGGGCGACTGGAGGCTCTGCAGTGCTGGGGGCATGTGTCACCTGCTCTTCCACACCGTGACCCAACAGAGTGCTTTCAGTTAATTACGGGGTGGGCGGCACATCTATCTCTGCCCTGGGCTGCTCTGAAGATGTGCTGCACTGTGTGGGGCTTCTAGCAGCAGACACCGTGTATGACAGTTGCGTAATTTAATGTGCCCAACAGACTCTGAATCTTTAAAATTGCATTTATTTATTTAGGGGTGTGTGTGTGTGTGTGCGTGTGTGTGTGCGTGTGTGTGTGTGTGTGTGTGTGTGTGTGTGTGTGTGTGTGTGTAGGGTGAGCTGGTGCAGCCATGGCAAGAAGGCAGCAGCAGTATGGGGGAAGGCACATGGTCTGTGGTCTGTACATCAACCTGTGATGCTGTCAGTTTGCATATTAGTCAACCAGAGCGGAGAGGCCTCGTGGTCTGGGTCACCCAGCAGAGCCAGATCTGAGCTTCACATTTATGCTTTCTCTACCACCTGGCATGCCCACTCTACTTCTCATGTGTTTTCCTGTCTCCACCTCTTCCTGGCTCAGAATATTCGAGAGATAGGGGTAAGGCACGAACCTCACCCCTCTGCGTCTGCAATTGGACCTCACCTATGAGAAGAATGGCAGACGTAGAGGATTCTGGGTGCAGGCAGGAGCGAGTTGCTCAGTGAGCCTTTCTTCCCACTGTGACTGTTCCTTGTTAACAGAAGGGGCCTAAAGTCTCAGAGCCTAGGAACCAACTGAATGGGGAGCTGGGATTGAAGGTACTTGGCGAGGCACAGGCGTCTGTATGACCAGCCCCTGGGCAAGAGGCTATGGACATCTCCCAGGCCCAGAGTGGAGCAAGTGCCCTGATGACATGCAAGCTTAAGTGGCATTTCCCTGCCGCAGCCTCTTTGGGTGGTGGATAGAAAAGGTTGCCCCTAGAGTCAGGATTAGCTGGCTGAACCCATGTGAATCCTCTTCCTTGTTGGCAGGGAAGGAAGGAAGGACCAGGGAGATGACAGTCCCTACAGGATGCTGAGCTCTGCCCACAGCTCTGCATAGACACCCCTCATTTGGGAGACAGGAACCGGTCTGTTTGGCCACTGAGAAACTGGGGTTGGGGAAGGGCCACTATTCACCAGGACATTTGGTTCTGAATTTGAATTCAGAATCCTGGAACCGCTCCTAACTTGGCCTAGTGCACCCTGACCAGTTCACAGGGTCAGTGACTCCTGGTGCTGGCATCAGATTGCTGGTTCAGAGGGCCAGTGACTCCCAGGCTGGCATCAGATGGGAATACGGACTGAGAGAGTTCAGCTGGAGCACTGCGGGACCACTAGGATTGGGATTGGGATAACATTTCACCCCTGCCCCCAGGCCCTAAGAGGCCAGGAGAGGGTAAACAGTAAGGAACTGACAAGAACATAGGGGTCTACCACCTATTCCAGCTCAGCTGGGCAACAGGCTTGGGGTCTCTGTGTAACTTTCACTTCTTGTGGGTATGCTCAGTGGACATGGACACCAGGGGCAGGTTGAGTCCTCAAGGCTGTCAGGGCACTCAGAAAGAGCTCGTACCCTTCAGGAGATCAGGACAGGAAGTGACTCCCTCACTCTATGAGGACCCTGGTGGCATGGCATTCCCGCCCACATTCCTACCTGGGACTGCCCCACAGATGGAGCTCCTGGCTTATGCCATCTTGGTGTCTAGAGGCCAGTTGTGCTAAGAAAAAAAGAGCCTCAAAGCCTCCCATTTTTCATGGAAGAATTTGAGTCAGGGGCCCAGATGGACCCAGTGAGGCCAGGAGCTAGTAGGACAGCACCTGGGAGCCAAACGATAGTAGTCTTGAGAGGAACATTCTCATCTCAGAAAATGATGGAAATGCTGTTTGATTCGTTGAGATTTCCAAAGTCACAAATGAATTCATGGCCCCTGGTGATGAAATACACACAGTAGAATGCAGTTGGGGACTGAATTGTGTCTTTCTAACACCGATGTTGGAGTTCTAAACCTCAGGATCTATGGATGTGGCCTCATTTGGACATAGGGTCTTAACAGAGGTAAAATGAGGCCATAAGGTGGCCCTGGCAGGATGAGACTGAGCCTTCTCATAAGATGGGGCCTTTGGACACAGACACAGGCACATAGCAGGAAGAAGAGGTGATGGAGGTCAGAGAACAACTCTGTGGAGTCAGTTCTTTCCTTCTGCCTTGTGGGTTCTGGGATTGAACTCAGGTCACCAGGGTTGCTTCCCAAGCATTTTACCTGCTGAGCCATCTTGCTGGCCCCAGGACTTTTTTTTTTTTTTAAATTGAACCTCTACCGAACAGATACAGGCTTTCCTCTTCTTATTCCTGAACTATGAAATGACTATTATATGGTGCCAATGCTGTATTATTCTTTGAAAGTCAGAGAGAAATAGCTTAAGTGTGTTGGAAAATGCAGTTGGGCTATGATCCAATGTTGCGGTATATTTTGTTAGGGACTAGAACACCCACTGGTCCCTTGTGGATAGCAAGGGACAATGCATTGTTGCTATTTTAAGGAGAACTGAATCCTTTCTCTTTGATTTTTGACACAAGGTAGCCCAGGCTGGCCTCCACACCTGGCTAATGCCAGGACTACAGCTGTGGGCCTTTAACCTTGCTAGCACACACTTGAATCTGGTTCAGACCCCTCATGGTTGTCATTTGATTGTTGAGTCATCGCAAGCATCCTTGATTTCTGCTCCTACTTTTCTGCTAATTTTGAGCATATTGCATTTTAAGAATTATTCTGCATCATCAGTTTAATATACTGTTCTGCTGTAGAAGATCTGTCAATTAAACATTTTTATGTGGAAGGAGACACCTGTGGTTTCTACCATGACCAGCTGTGGTGGTTCTGGTAATGTTCTTACACAGGCTTAGACGGTTCAGCTCTCCAACTCTCTCTCTCTCTCTGGATGTCCATCTTGGCAAGGGTGGGGTTTGTGGCTCCCATATCAGGGGGGCATTGCTCTTTTCAGGCATCTCCAGTGTAGGATCCTTCTAGGGCTGCTGGAGGGCTTACCTTTGCGGGGAAGGACTGCTCTGCTCTGGTCCTGGGAAGTGAGGAGGCTCACAGAAGGATGGATACCCCCTCACTTCCCCAGCTCCCAGGGCTTCTGAGGTGGGGAGCTCTGGAGCCTCCTGGTACACGATTCTGAGCGTTTAGGCCATACCTGTCCCAGGGCACCGAGAAGCCTGGCTAGACGGGTGAAGGTCTTAACAGAGACTTGGGCTAGGCCGGACTGACAGTTCCTAACTGTACTCCAAACCTAGACTCCCTCCTACAGCTGCCTATGAGCACATTGGCAGCCATCACCTCCTCCCTCTGTGGGTGACCCATCAGTGGCTATCTGACCTCTTTTCTCACCCATGCCTACACCCGAAACTGCTGGGTTTAGATGCCTGTGTATCTGTTCTGACTTCTCATTTGCCTGGTCTTTAAACAAATACGTGAACAATTACAGAATATATTTGGAAATAATCTGGTTAGTCCCCAAGTGCTTGAATGAGAAACCAGATTTCAAGAGGGTGATGCTGAGGACAAGAGAGAGGGCATACAAGAGATGCCCACTCTGACAGGAAGTTCGGGGGTGGTGACTGGTCTCAGCAGAGGATGCCGTCATGGAGCAGAAGTTTGGTCTGAGGCCAGAGGATGAGCAACTTCAATTCTGAGCGCACAGCACAAACCTCAAGGTTTATACATTATACATGGATGCAATAAAGCAAAAACAGGGGCTCAAAGGAATGCTTGCAGAGCACAGAAGAGACACCATCACTCCCAGGGAACCCTCAAAGAGCTTTGCCTTGTGGTACCCTGAGCCCAGAGTGGGCCGTCTCTCTAATGAGCATAGATTAGGCACATGGCATGACCATACACTCAACATGTGTAGACCGAGTACCTGGTGTGTCCTAGCCACTCTGCCTGACTGCCACAAGATGCCCCTGCTGTCCCCACATTACAAATGAAGAAGCCAAGACCCAGAGAAGCAACCTCAGTTGCTGAACGAATGCTTCGAATCCAGACCTGAGTCCAGGTCCCACACATGCCAAGGTCACCTAACTGGATGGCACTGTCCCCTCGCAGCTCTCAGCACCTGTCACAGCAAGCCTACCTCTACGGCTCCATGTCAGCCCAACTGGCAGCAAAGAAGGCGGGGTAGCTGTCTGTGCTACCGAGGCAGAGGGAGTGTTGGATCTGCATGGATCATCGGCACCAGGAATGGCAAGAACAGACTCAATACTGAGACCAGGTTAGTTGTGTGACAGTCACGAAGCCGATCTACCCTCACTACTACACCCCTACTCAACACCAAAGAGATTCTGGGCATTGCAGCCAATACACGCGTCCCCAGTCAGGTGGCAGAGGAAGATGGTTGCTTCCAAACACACTTCATTCCTGCATAGTGAACCCTCCATTAGCACCCTTTACCAACGCAGGTGCGCGCACACATGCACGCACACATGCACAGCCATAGCGTCTTTCTTCTCACACCCCACCAAAAAAAGACCCCGGTCTTCAACTCACCCGTCCACGCCTTCTAGTCACAGCAGGGGTGCAAGGACTTGTACAATGGGGCCCATGTCTTGCCGGCTCTGGGGACTGTGTGACCAAGTTCAACTCTGGAAAGGGGTTAAAATGGTCATGGTTAGAATTGG
Source organism: Microtus ochrogaster (assembly GCF_000317375.1). Lineage (NCBI taxonomy): Eukaryota > Metazoa > Chordata > Mammalia > Rodentia > Cricetidae > Microtus > Microtus ochrogaster. Next base: position 27,893,115 of record NW_004949099.1, read on the forward strand.
GTGACCAGTGTTGGGTGGGGATGGAGATGGAGGCAGGTTGCTTGCTCCTCCTCCCCTGGCTATACCCAGATATACTCAGGCCATCTGCTCCTCAAGGCTGCCTTGGGGACCTCACCCTCTCCGGGTTCCAAGCTCATTACAGGGAAGTAAGCCCACCAGTTGGCAGTGATTGAGGGATGTCTCCCTGTCTCTCCCTATCTGTGGCTGGCATGGGCTGTGAGAGGGTGCTTTGGAGAGAGAGAAAGGAGAAGAGAGAGACAGAGAGAGCCCTTCCTTGCATAAGGCGCCAACTTTTCCCAGTGTCTGCGTCTCCATCCATCCACACACCCATCAGCATATCTATCCATTTATTTGCTTTTTATTTTGAGGTCCTCATCACTTCAGAGTTGGCAAAGAAATACACAGAGAGGCCTGTGCCCCTTCCCCTAGCCACACCTGAAGGTCACATCTTGCATAACCACGGCTTGCCATCAGAACCAGGTGAATGACTTTAGACCCTTCTTAAGGCACTCGGGAGGCAGAGGCAGCCGGATCTTTGTGAGTTCAAGACCAGCCTGGTCTACAGAGCTAGTTCCAGGACAGGCTCCAAAGCCACAGGGAAACCCTGTCTTGAAAAACCAAAAAAAAAAAAAAAAAAAAAGGCTCATTCTTAGGGCAGCAGCAGCACACATGCACATACATGTGGATCCATGTCATCAACATCACAGTTAAGACACAACCCTGCTCCACACTACAGGTCTCCTGGACTCCACCTTTACAGTCACCCCATTCCCTTCCTATGCACCCTGCCCTCTGACTGGAGAATACTCTGTCAGTGACAGGAGAGACATGAAGTCAGGAGCGAGGTGGACTTTCTGAAACTCCCTTTCTTGTCTCATTCAGGATAATCCTCTGGAGTCTGATCTAGATTTTTATTTTCTGTATGCATTTTGTGTGTGACATATCTCTGTGTGTGTGTGTGTGTGTGTGTGTACATGTCTGCAGAGACCAGAGAAGGATGTCTAATTCTATTATTTTCTATCTTATTCCCTCGACAGAGTCTCTCACTGAGCCTGGAGCTGGGCTGGAAGGCCCAGCGTTCGTTCTATTTCACCTTCCTCTGGGCTGAGTTACAGGTATGCATGTAACCACGCTTGGTTTCTATATGGGTACAGGGGATTTGAACTCAGGTCCTCATGCTTGCACACTAAGCACTGTGCCCACTGAGCCAGCCCTCTCCCTTGCTCTGTGGTCTAGGCTTTACATGGTTTGGTGGTGGACTGTGGATGGATGTGCCCCAGTTCAGCCACTTAGTGATTAGGGCTATCCGGGTTATCATTGCACATTGGAGAAATCATTACAAATGACTGCTATGAAAAGCTGTGCAAGGTGATTTGTGTGCAGACCAACACGCATTTCCTTTTATTTGTGATAAACGTTCTTTAGTACGACTGGTGAGTCAGATGGTGGAGGTGCTGTTTTGAATGCAATCCCTCACCCATCCTACAGTGGCTGTACTATATTGCACTCCCGTGTGGATGTCTGAGTGACCCTGCCTCCAGGCGTTCTCACCAGTGCCTACCAGTGTCATTTCCCACGCCAGCCACTCTGACACACTGTGCTGCCATCAGCTGTGGTTTCCATGTGCCTTTGCCCAGTGGCCAGCCATGCTGGGCACCGTCTCGTGTGCACTCTGCTGACTGGACATCATCAGAGAAGTGGCTCCAGGTATTTTGTTCAGGATCTAATTAACCTGTCTGATTTTTAAAAAGAATACATTTATCTTATGTGTTGAGTGCCCAGTGGAGGTCACAGGGCAACCTAAGGGAAGCAACTGGATCTTGGAGATCAAATTCAGGTCCCTCAGGCTGGACACCTTTCCCTGCTGAGACATCTTACTGCTCTGATTTTTTAACTTTGAAGTTCTGCGTTTACACTAGTCGTCAATACTTCGTCACCCGATCACAGATGCCATTTCTCTCCCACTGCTTCCAATAGCGTCTAAACTTCATTTTCCGTTTTCAGTAGCTTTCGTGTTGCTTAGAGTGGATGGCTTTGGGTTCATACTACTCGAGATTTTTGAGATTCTTGGCTCTTCAGGTGTGTGTGTGAGTGTGTGTGTGTGAGTGTGTGTGTATGAGTGTGTGTGTGTGTGAGTGTGTGTGTGTGAGTGCGTGTGTGAGTGTGTGTGTGTACACAATTGGGTGCATTTTCGGCCATAATTTATTCAAATACTTTGCTGGAGCCTTGTTAATTTTCCCACAGGACCCTAAGGCTCTGTTGACATTTTTTTCCTTACATTTTCTCTTTTTTATTTAAATCAGGTAATCTCCATCATTCTATATTCCAGTTTAACGATTCTTTCTTCAATTCTTTCTAGTCTGACATAAAGCACATCCACTGAGGGTTTTTCTTTGTCTTTTTCAGGAGTACTTTTCAGTTCTAAAATTTCCATTTGATTTCTATTCTTTTCTGGTAATTTAAAAGTTTGATTCCAGTGGCCAGAGCAGTTCCCTGAACTGTTTATACTGGCTACTGTGAAATCCATGTTAGCTGCTTCTGGTATCTCTGCCATCTGGGTTGGCATTTGTCAATGGCCCTTTTCCACCAAGCCAGACTTCTTCCTGGTGCTTCTGATATGAACGATTTTCCCTGGAAATCTATCATGTCATGAGACTCATTCAAACCTTCCGTTTTAGACGACTTTCTCTGCTGTAGTCCAGCAGATGCAGGGGAATGCCTGCTTGCTAATTTCACACAGGGGACCACATCCACCTTCTCCGGTCAGTTCCTACTGGTGGTGGTGGGGTCCTTGCTGTTGGTGAGTGGGTTTAGGGATCCCTCTAGTTGGAAAGTTTGGAGTCCTTACAGACTACTGGAGAGATATTTCATTTGTATTTTAATAAATAAAGCTTGCCTGAAATTCAGAGAGTAAAACACCATTACCGATCGAATTACAGACTGGGCAGTGATGACACACGCCTTTAATCCCAGTAGCCATGCTAGTCTGCCACAGAAACCAGGTAGTAGTGGTGCACGCCTTTAATCCTAGCACTAGAGAGGAATATAAAATGGGAAGAGACAGCTCTCAAACACAGTCTCATTCTGAGATTCCTGGAGGCAGGATTCCCATTTCAGACTGAGGTAGAGGTTAGAGCCAGTGACTGGCTGTTTTGCTTTTCTGACTTTCAGGTTGAACCCCAATTTCTGTCTCTGGGGTTTTATTTGGGGAACTGCAGAGAGAGGGGTATAGTGTTGTTTCCCTCCACCTGTTCCCTGCCTTCTCTGACACCACTCCAAGTATATGTGTGTGGTGGGGGCAGGGCTATTTTGGCCTTCTTCATTATAGCCCACTGACAGTGGAGGTCCCACTCTCTACTCCATATTTCTTGGTGATTGGCTGGGTGCAGAGGAGCCAGTGTCTAAAGTATCTGTTTGAGCTTTCTTTGCATTCTTTAAGGCTAGCGGATTGTTGGTTGTGACCATTGTCAAGGCCCTACTGCTAATTCTCACTCTGGGGTAAATTTCATCATGGAAAGATGCAGAGTTTCCACTGTGGAATCTTGGGGTGTCATCCATTCCTGGCCAGCAGGTGCTCCCCCCAGTTCTCCTAGCTGTTCTGAATGATGGGGCCTTCAGCTATCCTTAGTGAGAGGATTGTGAATAGTGACTCCACTCTAGCCTGGAAGTAGAAGCATTTAAATAGGGGCTTCCATCTGCCTAAAACTCTCTAGAATTTTCTTCATGTTCCTTGTGTACATGCATGCATGTGCGTGCGTGTATACATACCTGTGTGTGTGTATGCATATACATGTGTTTCCACTCCAGCCCGGACTGACCTATAATTCTCTATGAAGTAGAAGCTGGACTTGAACTCACGGCAGTCCCTCTGTCTCAGTGCTGGGATTATAGGCATGTGTCATCACACTCCAGCTCATCTTAACACTGTCAACCAAATCTTATGCTCGGGTATCCTGCCATCTTCATGAGCTCCCAGTTTTCCACCTGCTCAGGAAAGGTCTTCCTTTCAGTCAGGAGACAAGGAAACTGGGGCCTCTAAGGCATTTTTATTCAGGGCTATTGACATGATGCTTGGTGGCTTGGAGCAAACCCACAAAGTCGTAGACTTGGTGAATACTAGAAACCGAGACTGGAATCATTTTCAGGATCTCAAGGTCCACCCCTGCTAGGTCTCTGTAGGGAACATGGTGATGGGCAGTGCTGATCTCACAAATGGTGTGAATCAGGAAGTGTATGCTCCCAATGCCTTTCTGCTCTGGCAGCTACTGTTTCACTGAGCATGCCCTTCAGCATGGGCACCCATGCCTATTTTCCTCCTCTCTACAGCTCTGAGTGGCAGAAGTGGCCACATTTCTAGGGTTCTGCACCTGAGGTCTGCTCCATATCCTCTCTGTATTTTTCCCTAAGTTTATGCGCTGCTTAACCTCCCTTGTTAGCTTGACTAGCCTTAGAATCACCCAAGGACACCACTCCGGGGTTGTCTGGAAGGCTTTCCCATAAAAGTTAATGAAGGAAACAGCATGTCCTGCCCTGAATATGGACAGCACCATCCCACAGGCTGAGGTCCTGAACCGAAGACAAAGGAGAAAGTGGGCTGAGCACCAGCAACCATCTCTTTGCTTCCTGACTGCGGGTGCCATGTGACCAGCTGCCGCTCTTGCTGTCACCCCCCACTCCACCATCGACTGTGAACCTAAACTATGCACTGGAGTGTAACCTTCCTTCACCAGCTGCCTTTGTTGGGCATTTCATCACAGTGGTGTGGTTGTTGATTCTCAAAGGGTATGGTCGTGTCCCGGGAGAGCTCCCAAAGCCTTTTGGAGGTCTCAGACAAAGCAATTCCCAGAGTGACTGTCTTGGTTAGGGTTTCTATTGCTGTGAAGGAACGCCGTAACTAAAAAGTAAGTTGGGCAGGAAAAGGGTTTATTTGGCTTACACTTCCACTTGCTGTTCATCATTGAAGGAAGTCAAGACAGGAGCTCAAACAGGGCAGGATCCTGGAAGCAGGAACTGATGCAGAGGCCATGGAGGGGGCTGCTTACTGGCTTGCTCAGCCTGCTTTCTTTGGGAAACTTTGGGAAAACTTGTACCTGCCACTGTGAGCATGATGGCCCCCAGTCCCAAGATGCTTTTCACAGGAGGTCAGTGGTTGGACAACAGGCATGATTTTTTTTTTTTAAAATTGTGCTTGCATGATAAAATGTAAAAACACTTGAGAGTATAAAACTCAATAAACAAAGTGTGCCGTCACAAAACTGGGCACGGGCAAAGGAGTCATCAGTGTAATGGTGAGTCACCTGGTGAAATGGCTCAGTGGGTAAAGACACTTGGTACTGAGTCTGGTCCTGGCTTTGACCCCTGGAGCCTATGTAAAGGTGGAAGGAGAGAACCTGTTTCACAAAGTTGTTCTTTAATTTCCACATGTGTGCCATGGCTCATAGGCCCACATACCACGCTCACATGGGGCATGCGCTCATTAACACATCTTTAGAAAAAAAGGATCCATGAAGAGGAAAGACAAATGGGTGGGGTGGTTCACAGTAGCCTCTAACTCCAGCTGTAAAGGATACAAAGCCCTTTTCTGGCCTCTGTGGGCATTGCACTCATGTGCATAAGTCCACACATAGATACACATGTATACATACAACTAAAAGTAAAAGAGAAATCCTTAAAGCCCATGTCCACCGGAAAACCTAAAACCCAAAATGTTCTCTAAATGGAAACCACTGTTATGTTTGCCCCCAAACTTTTAGGTTTTGAGTTTCTAACAGTCATACTGAGGTGCTCAGCCAGTAAAAGCTATGTGCATTCCAAAGCCAGAAGGCTCTGACCTTGGAATATGTCTGGTCCCATGACCTTGGAGAAGGGATGCTCGGAGTGTATGATGGCCTCAGCTCCTTCATTGTGCCTCTCTTTGATATGCTGTCTCCTGGGTAGGGGGCTGAATCATGTCTCTCCCAAACACAGTGTTTGTCTGAGCACAAACACCAGGACCTCAGAACATGCTTATATTTAGAAAATGTTTTTTAAAAAATACTTTTATCTTTATTTGCGTTTGAGTGTCTGAAGAGTGAATGTGAGCCCTTGAGAAACACAGCACAACATGACGAGGCTGGCGCTCACCCTCTATAGTGTCTTTGAGGCAGGGTCTCTATCTCTGCTGTTGTACTGTATCCTGGAACAGCAAACCTACTCTCCTATCTTCATTCACCTCCCACCTCACCATAGGAACGCTGGGTCCACAGGAACGCACAAGTGCTTTCTGAACTCCAGGCATTGAGCAAAGGTACATACTAGAGATTCTTATGCTCTGGGCATCAACCCCACACAGTCAGGCCTATAGGAGTAGCACCATTACCTGCTGAGTGATTTTTCTGGCCCCTGGTCTGATAGCTGAGCCATGGTCTCACCATGTAGCTAGGCTAGCCTTGCCACCTAAACTTGCTGAGATTACAGGCATGTGCATGCAGTGGGTGTAACAATGCTCCTAAAGAGGTAAGTGTGTATGATGAGGGACAAGCTAAGGCAAAAAAGGTAAAAATGAAATTAAATAGGATTTCAGTTTATAAGACTCCAACTAGAATCTTATTGTGTGCACTGTCTAGAAAGAAGACATGATGCTTTAAAAAATGGGATTTCTCCAGATGCCAACACTGGCAAGTTGAAGGTTTTGGTTTTACAATAATGCTTCTATTCCCCTGAACTCTGTAGTAAATGTAGCATCTAGGGAAACACATTTGCACACAGTACCTTTGTTCTGGGTGACCAGATATACAGCCCTTGCCCTGTGAATGGGGCTCTCTTCCGTGCCCACATCCTATTCACCACAAAATGCCTTGGAGTTGAGGTTCGGGGTCCAGGAGAAGGATACTGCCCCCTCTCCCCTATCCTGTCTTAGATCATGCTCCCCTGGGACCTTCCCCCTCCAAGTTCCTCTGGCTAGGCTGAGACCTCATGTGGAAGCAAGGAGCTGGCTGGGTCTCAAGTTCCTGCCTAGTGACTGTCAGCCACCAGCCTGGCCACCTGCTGGGCCCACTTGGGCACAGTAACTTATGTACCTTGGACAGCTCCAGCCCACAGGCCTAGGGACCTTCCCTTTTCAGAAAGAGTTGTTCTCTCAAAGCCCTAGGGCACCTGCTTCTTCTCCCTGAGACCCAGGTTGATGATGTCAAAGTTCTACTAATGGCCTGCCTGCCCTAGTCTATGAGTGGGGAGACTGAGGACCTCCAGAAGGTCGCATATCCCACAATGCACAGAAAGACTCAAGGCAGGACTGAAGCCGAGGCTGTGGGCTTGCTGGCCTGAGCCCCAGACCCACTGCCCCCATCTGTGAGCTCCATCCTCTTCTGAAACATCCCCACTTGAGTTGAAAATAGCCCCTGAGCCATCTGCTACACACCAACTCAGAGGCGGAAGTGGCGCCTGCTGTGGGGATTGAACACCCCAGCACTCTGCATGGCTGGGGCTGGCTGATCGACACGTGGGAGAGGAGAGAGGCTAAGGCTTGGTAGTGGGGGCTGAGCACCCTGGGCACAGCTCTCAGAGCAGATGTTAGAAAACAGCAGATGTTGGGAACCCACAGTTTTGGATCCAGGAAATGACTGCTTCCAGGCCTTGGGCAAGACGTCATTTTCCCACTAGAAGATGGAGATGCCTCTGAGTCCTTTCAGATCTGCTGAGGTCACACCGTACGGCTGTGTGTCATGGGGGTAGAGGAGCTGTCTGGACATTCCTGAGAACTTTGGGTTTGACAACAACTTATGGGAAGAAAGAAGTCATAAGACCTGGCTGTCATGAGGTCACCCCACTCCCAGCATCCCACTAATACTAAGGAAAATGCCATTCCACTGTCAGTGAGACTTGGAGATTCACATCCTCCTAAGCATTCTTGGGCCTGCTATTTCCTCCATTTTACAGATAAGGAAGCCTCAGAGAGGAAATACAAGTGGTCTGTGGCCACACAGCTGGACCAGGCCTGTGCCCCCAATCAACTGTTTCACGAAATTTCTGAATGCTTTGTTCAAGGAAGCTACAGACATGGACTTTGCACACACCTCCCAGGGAAGCTGAAGCCCCCTATAAGACAAAACCATTTTGGGCCAAAGCTGAAGGAGAATCAGCCCAGGAAACACATTCAGGTGAGGCATTTGTAGAACATGTTACTGACACTATGAAAGAACCCCTGACTACCTCAGCAGGAAGGCTGGGAAAATCCTTTGTGTGTGTCTCGCTTCTGCTTTAAAGGGAGGCCAGTCTCAGAGCTACAGAAGCCATGTGTTCTGGGGCCAATGGTTCCTTTCTATAAAGTGTTGGGATTGAAAAAGGCAACTCCTGTTGTCTTCAGTGTTCCAGTTTTGTCCTATCTGCCTGGAGGGACCAAACAAGGTGGGGACCCAGGATCCCACTCCTTAGGCTCAGTTGTATTCCAGTTCTTGGCACTTTGTAGGATCACAGAGTGACCCTGCAGGTGGTAAGGGGACTCCAAAGAGCTGGTTCCATGGGTGCCCCTTTTGCATTGCACGTGGGGTGCTGGGCAAGGACTCTGTGGGACACTGAACATCAAGTAATTAACACACACCAAGGACAGCTCTCTTAGACCATGCAGCTTATGGCGGTGGTCCAGTCACTAAAGTGCTGGCCATGCAAGTATGAGGACCAGCGTTTGGTCCCTAGAACCCACATTTTAAAACGCCTGTCATGGTAACATGTACCTGTAATGTTAGTAGGTTAGTGCTAAAGATGTGGGGACAGGAGAGCCTGGAGCCTGCTGACCTATCTGAATCAGCAAATTCCAAACTCAGCAAGAGACTCTGTCTCAAAAATAAAGATGGAGATTGAGGAAGACACCTGACAGTCAGGCGGTGGTGGTACACACCTTTAATCCCAGCACTCGGGTGGGGGGGGCAGAGGCAGGCAGACTCTATGAGTCTGAGGCCAGCCTGGTCTACAAGAGCTCGTTCCAGGACAGGGTCCAAAGATACAGAGAAACCCTGTCTCGAAAAACCAAAAAAAAAAAAAAAAGAAAGAAAGAAAGGGATAAAAGGAAAGACACCTGACATCAACACCTGACGTACATATGCATACACACACACACACACACACACACACACACACACACCTTAGAGAAGCATAGAGTTGTGACAGAAACCAGAGATGTATGTGATGGCAGAGTGGCAGGCAGGGTTCACTGCATACCCACATCTCCATCTCTCCTAGCAGGCACTACTCACCAGCCCAGCCCTCCATCAATAGTGGGTGGTGTTGGGAGCTGGTACATAAATGGTTCAGTTTCCTTGCCTTGGATGGGAATACCATAAGCTATGTGCTTATACTAGTGTCTCAGTTAGTGTTTCTATTGTTGTGGCTAGAGACACCATGACCACAGCAACTCTTTAAAGGAAACCATTTAATTGTGATGGTTTGCGTACAGTTCAGAGGTTTAGTCACGGCTGGACATGGCAGCATGCAGGCAGACACGGTGCTGGAGAGGTAACTGAGTTCTACCTTGTGTACAGGCAGTAGGAAGTGGTCTGTCTCACTGGGCGTGGCTTGAGCATGTACGAGGCTTCAAAGCCCACCTCCACAGTGACACACTTCCTCCAACGAGGCCACATCTCCTAATGGTGCCACTCCCTTTTGGGGCCATTTTCTTTCAAACCAGTACAACAAGCTCTCACTGTCTCCTAGTGTGGTAAGTTCCAACTGGCCAGAGGGGTAAGTAATTGCTTGGTGACACCTTTGTTCCTGTCTGGCCTCACTTCTTCTCCCCTTCCAGCCTTCCTTGGCCTTGCTTAATGTCAAGATTGGTTTCTACAAAAAACAGGCTGAAGATAAGACCAAAACTGGCTTCTGAGAGAGCTTGGCCTGAGACAAGGAAACATTCAGACTGTTCTCTTAGTAATCAGAAGTAGCTAATGACCAGAAGGCTGGATTTGAATTCAGTCCCACTTCACCTCAGAGGCTTTGCTTCAATCCTTACACACAATAGGAAGTAAGAACTAAGGGCAAATGAGAGGGCTTCGGAGCAGTGATCATGAAGGAATACTAACCAGTCCACCCGTACATTCATTCATTCATTCATTCAGCCAAAGGCTTTTTCAAAACTTCTATTTTCGTTTTTCATTATGTTTATTTGTGTCTGTGTCTGCATTGGGGGTATGTGCATCTGAGTACAGGTACCCATGGAGGCCAGAAAAGTGTGTCTAGACTTCTTCTGTGGATCACCTAAGTGTAGGATCCGTTAGTACTTTCTGAGAAGCCTTTGGGAACAGTGAACAGACTCACACATGCATATGTATGTGACCTACACCACATGTGACCCGTGTGACCTACATCATGGCAAATCCAGGGCTGGGCCTGAGAGCTTGACAAGCGGGGGCAAAGCTGTCATGTTTAGCATGTCATATTGCTTAGGCCAGAGGTAAATGGCTGTGGGCTGCAGAGCAATTAGAATTTATGTTCCATTTCCTCCCTCTCTTTCCCCCTCATCTCTTGCCTCCCTACTCCCTTCTTGCTGGGCCCTATGCTGCACCCCTAGGATATATATGTGTGACATAGATTCTGCTCTTGGAGCCTGGGAATGACGGATCAGTATGGAGAACCAAGTCCAGCTCAGAGGGAAGGCCCACATCAGCAGCTGATTCTGCTCAGTGATCTGAAACCGGGAGAGGGAGCTTTGTGGTTCCAACAGGGGACGTCACCAGCTCAAGGCACAGCCTGGCTTTTCCAAAGCTGAGTCAAACAAACCTATAGTCCAGTAAGAAAATGGTCAGGCTGCACATTTTATGCGTGCTGTTTTTCTTTTCTTCTTCTCCCTGACTCTCTCTCTCAGCTTTTTGAGATAGGTTTCTCTGCAACTTTGTAGCCTGTCCTGGAACTAGCTCCTGTAGACCAGGCTGTCCTTGAACTCACAGAGATCTGCCTGTCTCTGCCTCCTGAGTGCTGGGATTAAAGGTGTGCACCACCACTGCCTGGCTTAAATGTGTTTCTAATATCCTGCTTTGGTGTCACGGAGTTAAAAGTCCTTAGACCTTGATGACAATCACACTCTAAGAGAAGTCTTGGGAAGTCAGCCGGAGGGAGTCTTATGATTGGCCAGTCACAGGAAGCAGAGGCTCAGAAGACTGGACAGAGAGACCAGAGAGCAGAGACTAACAAGAGGGGAAATATGTCTGCTGCAATTGAAGCCACGAGACACGCTTCTATCTGAAGCCACGAGACACGCTTCTATCTGAAGCCTGCACGGAGCCCCACAGCAGATATGTGGGTGCACATTTTGCTGGGCAATCAAAACTATGTTAGAACATAAAATATTTCACTTTACTGTGGAATAAATGTTTTCAGTGTTCCCCGAGGCGAAATTAACTGCTTTTTCTTTATTATTTTTTCTGCTTAACACAGAAACAAGCAGGACCCTAAATTTATAGACCATTTCCCCTTCCAGAAAGTACATTTTTCTGCATACAGCACTCTCACTCTGTTAAGAAAGATCCGGTGTGTTCCAAGGCATGCAAGTCTCTTAATCTTTTGAGGCCGAGCACCCGCCCCTTCTGGAACACGCTCTTCCATTCCCATGGAATGCAGCAAGAGCACGGCTCTGAGAAAGGCAACTTCACAAGACCCACATTCAGACGTGGCATGCCCCTCTCAGGCTCCTCAGCTACCTAGCTGCTAGCATCATATGCTCCTTGGGTCATAGAAAGAGGCACTGTCACCCCCAGATCTACAGTTGTAGAAGTGGTCTCTACAGCAGGAAGCCACATTGATGAGGTCACTCTGCCATCTCATTCACAGCTCGTTAGGAGACAGACTCAGATGCTGCAAGGCCTAGGATTGAGAAGTCGCTCCAGGGAAGCCGGCTTGTTGGTAGGACATGGCAGGTCCACTGTCCCTTGGCTGATGGGTACAGCCTGCCCAGGCATGACAGGACTTCACAGGCTGCCCCTCTATCCTCCTTTGCTAATCATGTGAACTTCACACTCGCACCCAAAGGACCGAGGAGCTTTGCCATTCCCTGTTCACAGTCACTCTGGACCCTGATTCTTGAGCCATGGATTGAGTGACAATACTTGGTGAGGGGCAGCGAATGACTGGGGAAAGACAGAACACTTGGCAAGGCAGGTGGCTTGGTTCCAGTGTTACCAGTCATTGGTGCACACCTGTGACAGCTTTGGCACACACGACATATGCAGTAGAGAAGTGGTGTGGGATAATTGTCTGTATTTTGTCAATTATGTTTTAAATAAACACTGATTGGCCAATAGCCAGACAGGAAGTATAGGTGGGACAACCAGACAGGAAGTAGAGGTGGGTCAATGAGAACAGAATTCTGGGAAGAAGGAAGCCCATTCCTCTTGCAGTTGTGAGCCCACCACAGAAGAAGCAAGATGTGACTGCCTCATTGAAAAAGGTACCCAACCATGTGGCTAGCATAGACAAGAATAATGGGCTAATATAAGTTATAAGAGTTAATAAGAAGCCTGAGCTAATGAGCCAATCAGTTTATAGTTAATGTAGACCTGTGTGTAACGACTGCAGGAACCAGGCAGGACAGAAAACCTCAGTCAACAAATGGAACCCTGACAACAGAGAAAGCTCAGCATCAGCCTTCCTAAAAACTGCCGTGTCTTTCTCCTTGGCAATTCAGCTTCATGTAAAGACATTTTTCCCAGGGTGGTGAGGTGGTAGTTCAGCAGCTGAAGGCATGTGCTGCCAAGCCAGAAGACCCAAGCTCCATCCCTTGGATGCACATGGTAGAAGGAGATGAACTCACCCCCGCGAGTTGTCCTCTGAATGCTCAAAGTGGCATGTGAACACCCCACCCTCATGAATGCACACAGACACTGAATCAACCAATCAAATATAAGATCTTGCAATAAACACACTTTCCGGCTCAACACTAATAAACTTAGAAATAAACTTATCTTTCTTTAAAAATTCTCTTATTATTAGTGTGCATGTGCCATGGTGCACACGTGGAAGCCAGAGGACAACTTGTAGGCGTCAGTTCTCCCTCCCACTGTGTAGGTCCTGGGGATCAAACTCAGGTCATAGGCTTGGTGGTACACGCCTTTACCCACTGAGCCATCTCTTCAGTCCTCTTTTCTGATTCAGACATGAGAATTCAGACCTGCCACCAGCCATTAGCTAAGAGCTACTGGTGGCTGTCTTATTCAAGAAAAGAAGCAAATGTAACAAACTTACTTATTCTGGTTTTTTGTTTCAATTCCCCAAAGTGCCTGAGCTGACCAGGGGAGAGCGGAAGTGCAGAACTGCCCCTGGGGTAGCAGGGTCATGCTACCCCAAACATGCCTTATTTTCCTCAGCTGTTCAAATCCGGTTCTAGCCTCTGCCCGAGCTGCTGGGAACAGAAGTGGAGGTCTGGCCAGGCCACATGCCTGAGGCTCTGGGCGAGCGGCGGTTGTTAGCATGCATTGCTTTTTAACAATGGTAAAGGTTACATAAGAAAATGTAGCTGTGCCTATTGCAGCCTGGGTCCCAGCTTTTCTGCAGAAGTGATTTTGAACAATGTCAGAAGTTGCGTAAGGCCCCTCCCGGCACCTGCCACGGCCTGGGTTCTGGCTTTCTGGGAGCTTGCCTGCAGCGGCAGCTCTGCAGCAGAGGAAGGAACACCCTTCCCACAGTCCGCCTCGGTGCCAGTGCTGGGTGACTCAGCTCATGGCAGGGGCGTGGGTGGGAAACCACTTAGGTGGCACCAGGGAATCTGACAGCTTTGCCCCATAAGAATGGGTGAGGGGGACTCTGCTCCCCGCTGTATGGTGATCCCGGCTTAGGAAAACAGCTTCACCAGTTGAGCCCCTCAAAGGGGTTGTGGCTAGATGCCAAGCTAGGGGAGGGTGGCTCTCCTGGTTTGCTTTCTATGCTGTGATAAACACCACGACCAAAAGCAGCTTGGGGAGGAGAGGGTTCGTAGCATTGTGTAACATACAGCATCATGATGGGAAGTCAGGGCAGGGTCTCGGGGCAGGAATTGAAGCCGAGACCATAGAGGAATGCTGCTCACAGGTCTGTTCCCTTTGGCTTGCTCAGCTCCTTTCTAATACCACCCAGGACCACCTGCTCAGGTGTGGTACCACCCAAGACGAACTGGTCCTTATCACACCAATCACTAATCAAGAAGATGTTGCACAGATGTGCCTTCAGGCCAATATAATAGAATCACTTTCCCGATTCAGACTCCATCTGCCCAGATAACTCTCATTTGTGTCAAGTTGGAAAAGCAACAACAGCAACAATAACAACAACAACAAGAACTAACCAGAATAGGGGTCTTATTGGGTTTTTTAACTAAAGCAGATTCTGCTCAAACTGAGGGGCCTCCTGTCTTTTCCTTCCTACAGTCAGATCCCAACACTAACTTCTTACAGAGCCTCCTGGCCATCCAGGTCTGCTGTCTGTGTGCAGACTATGAGACAGGGTTCTGGGTATGCCAGCGTAACCTCAAACCCATATACAATTAAGGATGGCCTTGAACCTCTGATCCTCCTGCTTCTGACACCCAAATAATCCTGAGATGATAGACAGGCTTGGAACATACTGTACTAATTAATGTGGTGTGTGGGAATAAATCCCCAGGCTTTTAGTAAAGCTAGGCAAATACTGTACCAGCTAAGCCACGCCCCCAACCCAGTCTCAAGTCATAACCCCAGCCCAATCCAGAAGTGCGTGCTTCTCTGTTTGGCTTCACTCCATCCTTAGAACCGTCCGGACTTAGCCCACTTCACACATGGAGAGGCTGAGGTTGAGGTTGCCAAGGCTACGCAGTAGAGCTAGGGTCTCAGCCCAGAGGTCATGTCTGGATGTGGATACTCAGGAGGTTGCCGGGGTCACGCACAGCTTGAGGTTGAGGTGCTAGTGGTGGGAAACTGTTTAAAGGAGGTCCTCTGTGCAGCCTGTCTCCTTTGCAGATGGGCCTGTGAAACCGGCATCAGCACAGTATGCAAGCTCACAGGAGAGGAAGAAGGAAGTGGAGGCCGAACTGGCTCCCAGAACCACAGCTCTCTAGGTCCTGCTGACCTTCAGCTCCCGTCTGTGCAATGGGGACATATTAAAATCTCACCCTCAGATGACGTCAGGGTTAAATGAGGTAACACAAGGGAAGTGTTTTAGAGACTGCAAAATGCCACCAGCATACTGAGGAGTATTATTACAGACTAAAATAGCCTGGTGGGGACGAGCAGGGGAGGTTCTGGATTCCGTCCTAGACGTCTGCAGAGTGCTTAGGCACTTTCTCTCCAGAACCCAAAGCTTCAGAAAGCAAGGACCAGGCCTGGCCTGCCTAGTTTCCTCAGTGTCTAGCTCCAGGTTTGCCCTAGAGAAGGTCTCCAAAAATATTTGGGTTATTTTAGATTAATTTAGGACCAAGGAAGGAGATGGAGGGAAGGGTAATGGGACCAAGGGCTGGCAGTGTCTTCGTGGATGGGTGATTCTCTCACTAGGGAGCCTTGAGAATGGCAAGGACACTTTTAAGGATCTTGATAAATGGGGGTCACACAGTTACACTACTTAGTGCTCCTTATGCCTGATATTCACTGAGTGGGTGAAACTGAGGCCCCGAGAGGTATTCAGAGCTGGGCAAGCCTTGGGCTCCTTTCTCTGCATAGGCTGGCTCAGGAAAAAGAACTGCAATCTAAGTGGGTGTGGCTTCTTGAAAATGCCCTGGAGAGGAGTTGGGCATTTATCAAGATAAGGGAAAACTTTCCTTTGGGTAAATATCAACACTTCTGGGCCGGTTACTAAGGGCTTGAGCGGTTGCTAGGCTGCCAGCTGACCTCATGAAGGGCCATTGTTTGGTGCTCAATAAGCAGCCTTGAGTGACATTCCCCAGTTCCCAAATCCCAGGGGCCCCTGGGGTTCTGTGAAAAGAAGCAAGAGATTATAACCTAGCAGAGCAGTTGGTTGTCAGAACTATGCTCGTTTCTGGGGTACTGTGGGAGTGGAGCATAGTTTCTCAGAGTAAAGTACATGAAGATTTGAGTACCAGCAAGAGGGTGAGCCCATGGCCACTGGTGACAGAAGTGCCCTGGGAATAAAGAATTCATCCCAAGTCCAGCACCTGGCCTTTGGTAAGCCTCTTGTCAACTCATCACTTTCAAAGTGGCCAGAAGAGGTGACTGATGGCTATGATGACCTCATTTCACAGTGAGGGATGCTGAGGTCCACCGGGACCAGCTTGCCCAAGGCCTCAAGATAGTTTTGACTTCTGGGTGTAGCAGGCAGAAGTGAAGCTGCTCGAAGGTGCCCATAGGCAAATCCCACAACCAGGAACCCACAACACTCAATCAGAGCTGATTTCCAATGACAGGGAGATGGATGAGGTCATGGAGTCTATACAGTGGAAACAGAGAAAGGGATGCTCAGGTTAGGTTTTGAGTGGCCCAAGCCCATGTGTTAGAGGCTTGGTCCCTGGGGAGGAGGCACTATTGGGTAGTGGTGAGAATTTAAGAGATGAGGCTATATGGGAGGCCTTAGGTCAATGGGGGTGCACCCTTGAAAGGGGCCATGGGACCCTGGTCTTATCTTTTCTTTGCTTCTGGCTGGGAGTTGAGCTGTGGTTTTTTTTTGTTTTTTTTTTTTGTTTGTTTTTTTTTTTTTTTTGTTTTTGCCTTATGTTCCCAACATAAGGATACACTGAAACCCCTCTCCAGTCCCAGAGCCCAAGGTAACTCAGTTAAGCTAGACCATCTGAGAGTCAAACTCTGCTTTTTCTCCCAGGTGTTTGACTAGCAGATGTAGGTGAGTATGCTCTGAGGAGCTGGCAATCGCTTCTCTCTAGTTTCCACAAGAAGCAGCACTGTCCTAGTGGTGGCTTGCAGTCACTTCTGACCTGGACCCATTGAGGCTGAGCCATGCGGCTTGTGGTCATTTCCTTCAACCACTACAGGAAATGGATGCACTATGGTTAGAAGCATGTAAACCACCATCTCTCCGCTCCTAGAACTAAAGGAACAGGAGTTTGGGAAGCAGAGTGACTGTCTCGAGGCTGTAAAGCAAGTGGCATAGACTGGGAAAGACTTGTGGGATTGTGGGAGGTGGCCATCACCGCATCAGGCTGCTAAGACGGACTGCCTGCTTGCAAAGGAAGGGGACCTTGGAGGTCACTTCTCTGTCCATCTTTCCTAACCCAGCCTCATCTGGCCTGGCCCTGACCTGGCTTCTCTCACAGGCTGTGGTAGGTAGAGACCCATTGCACGGCAGACAGGGGGTCTTCTCTGCTTCACCACCAAGCAGCCCTGAGCCATGGATCTGCTCTCCTTGTGGAGTGGTGAGGACAGCGTGGGAGCTTGACCCTGTCTTCCCCTTTCTCTTAGCCAGGCCAGGTCCTGTCTTCTGCCACAGCTGCTTCTGCTTCCAAGGGCTTGCTGCCTAGAAAAGCCTTGGCACAGTGGAATGTGCATGGCGAATTCCTGCTGAGGGGCTGCAGGATCCCACCTGCTGTGTGTCACTCCTGCAAAGGTGGCTCCTCGGCCCCCCTGAGGGCCCAGACCTGAGTCTGTCTTCTCTAGGCTGTCCAAAGCTGGCTGTGCAGGATATGGATCTGATGTGGGGTTAATATTGATTTTCACCCTGGCAGTGGCTCTCAACCTTCCTAATGCTGTGGCTCTTTAATACAATTCTTCATGTTGTGGTGACCCTCAACCATAAATGGTGCTATTTCCTAACTGTAATTCTGTAAAGTTCTGTAAAATTGTATTCTGCTACTGTCATGATTCATAATGTAATAATATAAATATTTGTGCAATACATTATACACCTATATTATATTAATATCATATCAATATATCAATATATTATTAATAATAAACATAATATAAATATTTCATATACAGGAAATAAGATATGCACCTCTAAAAGGGCCGAAACCCACAGGTTGAAAACTGCTAATCTAGAATGACCCAGGAGACACACCTCTGGGCAAGCCTGTAAGGGTATTTCCAGAGAGAGGATGGAAGACCAGCCCTGAGTGTGGGGCACACTGTCATGGGCTGAGGAGAAAGTGAGCTGAGCACCAACATTTATCTCCCCACTTCCTGACTACAGATGTGATGTGACCAGCCAGCCCATGCTCCTGCCATCAAGCCTTCCCGCCATGGGGGACTGTATCCTGGAACTCTGAGTCATAATGGACCCTTCAGTGAGTTACTTTCCCTGGGTATTTTACTGCAGCCACAAGACAAGAAACTAACAGAGACATGGGGTGACAGAGCTATATGGGAACAATCCACATGGTCTCTGTGTTAGAGGAAGGGATGGGGCAGAGTTTCCATGCATGGCTTTTCAGGGCAGACTGGGGTTAATCACCAGATCAAGGAAGGTTTCTGGGGAGGAAGCAGTGAGGGTGGACCTTTCAGGCTGCACTGTGTCCTGGCAGGATCCAGAGACTGCAGGGAACACATAGTAGGTACTCAGAAAACTATAAGGAGCTGAAATGTTGTCCTATTTATATCACTTCATAAAATATGTACTGTTATCTCTACAGACTTATTCTTTCCTATTTTACTAATGAGAATTTCTCATCCACTGACCCTCCCCCATAGAAGAGGCTTTGTGTATTTATAGTGAGCCTACTGGGGAGAGTGCACTTGCCCCTCCCCTGCCCCTCCCCCATTGCAGAGGAACAAAACTGAGGCCCAAAGAGGTGAAATACTTTGCCTGTGTTCATACAACTGAAGGAGGCAAGATGTGAGTGAAGGACTAGGTACCATTGTAGGCCTTGCTTCCACTACCAGGGGTCTAGGTTATGGAGTTGCTCATACGCTCAACTTGACTCCTGCTGTCCCAGAGGAGACAGAGATGATTCCCAGTGAATCAGAGATGACTGGTTCACTCCAGCCCTGGCTATTTCTGGCAGCCCCTTAGCCTAGGTCTATGGTCTGAGGTGCAGAGTACGTGTGTGACTTAGGCTCAGGGTGGCCACTATGGGCTCTGGAAGGCACAGTTATAAAGGTGCAGAGATGCTGCCGACCTGGCGGCTTGGGAAGGGTGAACTCCCGAGGTCTTGGGAAAAGGACCCTCTGGAAGGTCTACCAGGAGCTCTGAGTTGCCAGGGAACTTGGAGTTGGGTTCCCAGGAAAGGCAAAGAGGTTAACACACAGAGGGGGCACACACAGGGAACCTCCAGGCTGCAGTGGGACTTCGGAGCTCTGGTTTCCTGTGCTTAGATATCTTGTGGTGCTGTGGGACAAAGTAGGACGAGCTGCACTCAGGAAAGGGAGGGTGCCAGCACTCCTGGGAAGGACACATGTCCCAGAGGAGTACTCTAGACCGCTGTTGGATTGTTCATCTTGTGAAGAGGGATGTCAGGACTGGAACCCAGAGCAGAGTGACTCTGCTATCCTACTGTTCCCACATGGTGAGTGGGCCATTTTGGGGGGAAGCAGAGGGTGTGGAGGAGAGACCAGCTGGTTGGAATGCTGGAGGTGAGCCACCTCGTGGCTACAGTGATTTGAGAGATACTGATAAAAATGAGATAATATTAGGAAGGTTGGGATAGGATCCCAATAAGGTGTCAAAGAGATGGGGCTCTGTGGGCTCTTGTGGGTACCTATGAGTCCTCAGGCAGCCTCTGGCTCCCCCTCCACAGCAGAGCACTCTGACTGCACAGCTCAGATGGGCTGATCCCAACTGGGGCTCCTAGGACGGAACTGAACCCCTTGCTGTGGCTATAACGAGCTTTACAGTGCCCAGCCATGGTCCTCTTGTGGATGGACATGTGGCCCGTGAGTCACATAGGCCTGAAGTCTGGCTGGAACCACAGGGAGTGAGCTGAGTGCTTGTCTTTCTCTTCCTGCTGGTATGGCTGCGCGAGGGAAGGGGAGCCCCAAGGGTGTAGGAGGCACTTTTGGCTGCCAGCACAGGGGGTGGGGGAGGGAGAGAGTAGGTGCTGAAGACATTGTACCACCACTGGATCCAGCCATGCCTGAAGTCCACCCCAACACGGTCCAGTTACTCAGGCCAGTCAATTCTCTTTTGTGTGTAAGGCAGACTGAATTATTTGAACAGAAAGAAAGCCTGGCTTGAGAAACTCAGAGATTTCTTGGGCTGACAATAGAAATGGGCGTGGATCTTGGGAGGGGAGAAAACGATGGTTATTATGGGGAGAGGTTAGAAGAATAGGAAAGAAAGCTAGAAGGGAGGGGAGGGGGAGAGAATAGCACAGGATGCGGCCAACTGAGGAGAGTAGCCGGAGGTGGCCCTGCACATGGCAGGAGTGAGGCCAGCTGCTCCTGTCACCTCCTCTGCTATTTATAAGCCCAGGGCTCACAACGTCACACCTGTTAATCTCTGCCCTTCAAACACAGATTTGTTTCCCAACATGTTCCAGATGAGATACTCTTCCTTGCTGAGAAGCGCTGCCTGCTCCCCTGGCATCCTTAGTTTTGGGGTGCGCATCCCAGGGTGAATGAAGCTAGGTAGGGTGGGTGCGATGTGTTCTTAGGTACAACAGAAACGACTGACACTACTAGTGGCAGGAGACAGGGGAAGACTCTAGCATCCCTCTGCATAGACAGCTACAGCCCAGAGAGATCAGCCTGTGGTACTCGCTGGGCTTGCATCAAGCCTGTGAGGGGGTTGGAGTGCTTGGAAAAGATGTGCAGAGCCTGCAGGTACTTTACGATTCATCTTGACTTGATGGTAAAGGAACTGGGGGCTGGAGATGAGGCTCACTGGTAGAGTGCTTGCCTAGCATCCATGAAGCCTTAGGTTCAATCCCTAGCACCGCAACAAAACCATTGTGATGGCACATGCTTGTGATCTTAGCACTTTGGGGTCAGAGGCAGGAGGATCAGAGATACAAGGTCATAGAGAATTTGAAACCAGTTTGGGCTAGAGACTCTGACCATGGACTTTTAAATAAAAAGAATAAAGAAATGTTCAAGGGGTCTGAAGTCCAATGCAGGAGTGGGAGCTGGGCACCTGCATCTCCACGGGGATCGAGGCCTGCACCCCGAGTGTTCACTTCCCAGAGAGTTCCGTTTAGGCATGCAGCAGGCAGCTCACACTTGTGAGCTGCTCAACAAGATGCCTTTCAAGTCTCCGCACTGAGCAATTTGGTTTCCATTTTGGGAGGAGTCAAGTGGTTCCAGAGTTAAGGAGAACCACGCTGGCCTCACGCAGTCTTTGATCAGGGTGCGTTTGACTCCAACTCCCTAAACCTGAGCAGCTGGTTGAGACCCTTTCAAATACAGCAGGCAATTAAATTTTCACAAAAAAAAGAAGTAGGGACTCCTGGGATAATGAGATGGGAGCGGCTCAAAGGCAGCCGCTGAGCTGTAGAGAAGCCAGTGAGAACCAGAGAGCCACAGGGTAGTGGACATCTCCAATAATGAGGCGTCACTGCCAATCATGATGGAGCCCTCAGGAGCCAGGGCTCTGCAAAGGCAATATATGTCCCCAGATTTTCAGGATGGCTGGGAAGAGATGCACAGGACTGGCCTCTGGGGTAGGAAGGACAGAGCTGGGCAGGTGGTTAAGGAGAGGAATGCAAGCCACCTGGGTCAGCTCAGGTTCTGATGTAACTGGAAAGTCAAAGAACATTCTAAGGGTTTCCACTCTTTTATCCAACCTTGGTCCTGGTTGGATTCCTGGCCTCACCTAGTCAGTATCTCCATTAATGTGGTTCCTACAGCCTGTCGCCTGCTGGGTGCCCCCTTCACCCCATGCTGTAGTCTACCAAGGTCTGTCATGGCCCATGGTCCCATGCTCCAGTTCATCACCCCACACCCAGACCGTCACCACACACCACTGTTCATTGCTCATCGGCAGGTCCTGTGGGTGAGTCACTTGACATCAATCCTGTCTCTCTTCCACCACTGCTACCTTCTCCGGCTTGAAGGAGGTGGCACCTTCCACCTGTCCCCAGATGCCTCATTGAAACTTTGTTCCACAGTGCCTCTTCAACAGTGCGGACACCATTCCAAATGCATGTGTCTCCTGCAGTCTCCACTACCCTCCTCCCAGCCCCACCTCTGAGTTCACCAGGCACACAATCCTTTCCTACCCCAGGAACTTCCCAAGTACAGCTCCTTCTGTCTGCAGCACCTGTGTCCTGCTTTCTTCCTAGGGAGTCCCTCTGATTACCCAGTCACTGCTTCAGGAAAACCTTCCCTGACCTACTGTGCCTTCTGTTGATACTCCAGAGACTGACAACAAGGTTGACCTTGAATCAGAGGGTGGAGCTAGCTATTAGCTGACCAGAATTGCCATAGAGGTTTTGGAAGATGTTGCAGAGTATTTCTTTACTGTGTGAAGATGGGTCATTATGATTGGTTAAATAAATAACTGAATGAACAATGGCTAGGGGGAAGGAGGTTAGGCAGGACTTCCAGGGACACAGAGGACTCTGGGAAGAAGAAAGGTAGAGACAGTAGCAGACTCTGGGCAAGTCTGACATGCCATACTGAGGAGAGGAAATCAAGCCATGTTACAGAACATAGATTAAATTCATTGGTTAATTAAGTTATAAGAACTCATTTAAAAAAGCCTAATCTAAAAAAAAGCCTAATCTAAGGCCAAGCTTTCATAATTAATAAGTCTCTGTGTCATTATTTGCAGGCTGGTGGTCTCAATGAGAAAGCTTTCTACAGGAAGACCTGGAACGTATAGAGAGACATGGGAAGTAGCAGGGAGGGGCACTTTATAGATGGAGAAACTGAGCCTCAGAGAGGTGAGCTGGTCTACTCAAGGCCTCATGGCTTCAAGCAGCAGAGTTAGGCCTTGAACTCAGTTGAGGGCTAAATTACAATGTTAGAGCAACTGCTAAGTTGTCACCAGCCTGAACGCCCACCAGCAGGAATTAGGTTACATAGTATCCATTTATACATTCTATAGAAAAATGATGTGGAAGCTTTATTGCAACTGTGCCTGGGCACGATCACTTTGGTTTCCTTCTTTGCTTTGGCAGCTGGGGAACTCATAACCAAATTTAAAGCAGCCATGCTGTGATGCAGATTCCTCACTCTGTCGTCTTCTGTCTCCCAGCGCCTTCAGATTTCATGCTCCATTTCTTCTGGTGTCACATTGAATGTAAAGAGCCTTTGCTGCCAGGCTTCCATGGGTGACACGACCAGCACTGGCAGCGTGGGGTCAGCCTTGAACAGTCTAAAAACCTGGTCCCCCAGACTGAGAGCCTAGGCTCTGTCCACCCCTCCATCAGCTACAGAGTTAGACTCAGACAGGGAGGAACTGGGGACACTGCTCTTGTGTTCTCAGTATCACACAGCCCAGCTTCCTTAAAGCGACACGAAGTAAACCAGGCCACTGTGTCAAACATCCTGCTTAGATAATGACATTGAACTCCTGCAAACAACTCTCCAAGGGCATCCTCCTTTTGCAAAAGAGGAAAGTGGACGTCATAGAGGCTAAGTAACTTGTTCAAGGATGTACAGCTCTTAAGAAGCAAAGCTAGGTTTGGAAGTAAATTGGTTCTTGCTTTGACAACCACCTGTGGGGCCCAGTTCCACCCATCATTGCCCCAGCAGGTAACCCCATGCAGAAATCAGACTGGCCTGCCGATGGTGGGTATCGGCCGGTCTCTTTGTGCTTCCTGGACATGGGAGATGTGGTGAGGTGTGGTGAGATGTTGGCAGAGGCAGGAAAGGAGAAGGGGCATGAGCAGCAGTTGGGAGAAATGAAAGAATGGTGTATACAGGTACGCACACACACACACATGCACACATACACATGCACACACACACATGTGCGTGCATGCACACAGCATGTGGGAGCATCCCCATTGTTAGCATGGCCAAAGGAGAGATTTTCCTTCTGATGGTGGCTCCTCCCAGGACTGTCAGTCTGTGTGTGTGTGTGTGTGTGTGTATGGCTTAATGCTTGACATTTTGATGAGGACTGAATGTATATGTTTGTGCATCATGCCTCCTGGAGTGGTGCAGCTTCCAACATGGGTAAGACCGCTGTGTTGGCATCTCAGGTAGCATGGGTAGTGCTGTTGGCTATAGTGCTGAAAATGGTACCAGTTAGTGAAACTCTCAACAGCACCAAACATAGCTCTCCACTGACCTCCCTGACAGTTGCATTCCTGGAAACCTTAGGATATATCTGTCGGTGGGTTAAGATGTCACAGACGCTGGGCATAGTTTCATACAAATGGGGTTCTTACTGATGACCACATCACAGGTGGTGCTCCACATGGACACTGTGGGGCCTCTCTGAGACATGCCAGGCAGTCTTCAGACCCTTAACTATGGTGATAATCTGGATGCTTCATCCATATTCAGATCAGCTCTCTCCCCATAGTTGTTCCTCCTGGTACCAGCTAGTCTGTCCCCATAGAACCGGACAGGTCAAGAACCTCATTATAGCCATAGCAATCAAAGCCCTGCCAAACAAGAAGAATGGCTTCTCCTGAGTCAGAGCGGTTCAGCATTGCTAACCTCAGCTTTGGTTCATGATCACAAAAGAAAGGCTTAGAGGCTGGAGAAGGTACAGGAAATTGCCTCCTCTCCTCTCTGTCTCTGGAACCTGAAGCTCCTGCTCATCAGCTGTGTGACCTCAGGAAATCTGCACAGCCTTCCTAAGCGTGTCTTCTCAAATGCCAACTGCTAGTGAGTGCAAGGTAGCCACACGGGCTGGGAGGGACAAGTGCTTCATGGAGAAGCCACAGCAGAGGGGACCCTGGTAAGTGCCGGGTCCATCAGAGCCATGTGACCCTAAGGTGTATCCCACTCTAGGTAGCATGCTAAAACAGACAGGAAAGCAAGGACCACTGTGCAGCAAGCACCTACATTGTTCTGGCTGTGAAGATGACAAACTGGAAACCTCACCTTCAAGGTACTCGCCAGGTCTGTCATGAGGATCTGCTAGAAAAGGGATGTTTTGTGAAGCTGTCTCCCTCCTCCCAGTATGGTGCTAGTGCTCATGGGCAGCACCCAACAGATTTTCATAGATTTAGTAGTAAGTTGCAGATTATTTTCATGAAGCACACACACACACACACACACACACACACACACACACGCACGCACGCATGCACGCACGCACGCACGCACGCACGCACGCACACACACTGGAATGTAAACCTGAGCATGCAGAAGCTGTTCGTAGGACAAAGCTGAAGACAGGGTGCAGAAAGGGGAGGTCAAGGAGGAACACAGAGCCTTAGTAACTGAAACCTTTTGGAGTGCTGGAGCCAGAAAGGGTCTGAGTCCAATATCATGGGGTGCTGGTGGAGGGGCGCAGTCTCAAGAAGCACAGTGATTTGCCAGAGCAGCTGGGCTGGAAGACTAACCAACACAGAGCCACAGAAGGGAGTGACAGTCCCACCTGCCTGCACCTATGGAAGTCACTGCCCAAACACTGCCCTGGATATCTGGGCAGCCAGAGGATTCACCAGAGTTTCTAAGAGCGGAAAGAAGGGAATTAATGGGGTGCTGAGCCGGAAGCCTCACTTGGGCCACTTTAATGGTGTCTGTGGGCAGAGGATAAATGCCTAAATGTGGCTCTCCACATTGTACCCAGGACACTTGTCACATACCCTGGACATGGGGAGTCAGAACCTTTTCTGTCCCTCTGGTGACTTAGAGTCAACCTTCCCATTGGAGACATTGAAATTGAAATTGAAAGTCAGCCTGAACCTGACTTTCCCTTCTGGAAAAGGAACTGGTATTCATACAGTGAGTCTGGATAACAGGTTTTCCCCAGGAACCTTCTACAATGAAGGCTGAGGCCTTGATTGTGAGTTAACTGCCCCTAGCTTGGCTCCCAATCCATGTTCAGAGTCCCTCCATGGCCTGGTGGACTTTTCTATAATTCTAGGATTCCAGTTTACAGTCAGAGTTTAGCTTCCATCCAGAGAATGTTCACTCATTAGGGATAGGCAGAGGAATAAGGATGGGTGGACCCACATCTGGCTCCACTTTCCCTGGTGAGCCACTCCAGCTGTGACTACTGGCGAGTCAACTGTGTACCTACCCCAGGTTCAGAGGCTTCAGTCTGCATCTGACAGCTCTGGAAGGGCAGTGCCATCCTCACTGGGTCGAAGTTGGACTGTCAGAGAGACCACAGCTTCTTGGAGCCCTGGTAGAAAGTACTTGCTGACCTTTTCCACATTGTCTGCCATCCTGGCTCATACGCCCTCCTTCCTGTCTGCAGAACTAGCGATGCCACACTCCCTGACCCCCTTGCTATGGCCCCAGCTCCTGGCCACAGTTGGCGAAGCTTCTCAACACCGAAGCTGGGGGAACTTTGGTCAGCGTCCTTTCCCACATCAGCTTCCGCAACCTTCGTCATACTGTGAAACCACCTGGCACCTGGCTCCTTGGCTCCCAGGATTAGAGTGCTGATGTCTCTGGGAGAAGGCAGTCGGCATCTTCTGCTGTTTCCTTTGCTCCTGTTTCCTTCTCTATGAAATGGGGACAGTCAGGCCCCTCTGAGTTTTGGAGTGAAAACCGACGGGGTGCTGATCACAAACACATCCTATTAGTTGCTTTTCTGTTCCCGTCCCATGACCAAGAAGATTTACAGAACAGTTTATTTGGGCTATGGTTCTAGAGTGTTAGAGTCTACACTGGTGGAGTGGAGGCCTGGTGGCAGGGGCAGGAAGCTGAGGTCTCCACATCACGAACTGCAAGCATCAAACAGAGAGTAAGCACTGGGGATGGGGGAAGCCCGGGAACCTCAAAGGCCAACTCCAGTGATGTGTGTCCTCCAGTATGGCCACGTTTCCTAAATCTACCCAAACAGCACCTCCAACTAGAAACCACATGTTCCAATGCCTGAGACTACAGCAGGGGCATTTTCATTTGAACCATCACACACAGGGTTTCGGGCCATGCTCGAACTCAGGGGCAAAGAGTGCATCTATAAGGAAATCCCCAGAAGACAGAGGTACACAGTGCAGATTGGGACCTACAGGTGATGAGGACCTCATATTGGGGCTGAGGATCCAGCTGACTGGACTCTCAACTCTTGTCACAACTCACTGTAGAGTCAGAGCTGCCCAGCGTTCTCTGATCTGAAGGCTGAGGTGATAATGGGG
Organism: Microtus ochrogaster; assembly: GCF_000317375.1. Lineage (NCBI taxonomy): Eukaryota > Metazoa > Chordata > Mammalia > Rodentia > Cricetidae > Microtus > Microtus ochrogaster. The sequence goes on from NW_004949099.1 coordinate 27,920,134, forward strand.
GATAACCTGGCACTCTCAAGTTCTTTTAGTGAGAGGGCGCCCCATTCCCATGGGCACAAAGAATGTCTGACCAATTAGTTCTGGTTTTAAAAATCATAGCCACAGCAGACTGAGCGGGGCCTTCATAGGATTGATTTGTCGCTCCCCAAACAATGAAGTCATTACGAATACCTTTATTGATTTCCCTCGACTAAGGGTGTGTCTAGAACAGAGACTACTCGCTTTCTTTGGTGAAATGACCTGAGCATATGGCTCACCTCTTAGAAGAAAGAGTGGTATATGGAAACTCCCCTGGAGTTTGATCAATGAGCTGGAATGAGCAGGTCCCTGCCAGAGCCCAGCCCAAGACCCTGGCCTGGAGTCAGGAGCTTTTGGATTCGGCCACGGCTTAAACATAGCCTTAGCCTCTCCGGTGCCACTGTGAGCCAGGCTTGAGCAGCCTTGTTCTCCACCCTGCAGAGAGACAAACCTTGTCCCTGAGCCCAGCTCCCCAACCCATCACCAAGATAAATTCCACCATAACTAAAGCCTGTACAGAGGGCTTGGCTTAACTCTCCATTCTGTACCCGGGAGTAGATCATCTTCATCTTCATGTGCTCCCCCCATTCCCAAGGTCTGAAACAAAAAGAGAGAAGCCACGCCACATCCTTGTTATTCTACTATCCCACACCGGACTCAGTTATTGGGGAGGGGCAGGTATTCTAGAAATTTCCTTGAAACACGTCATCTATTTTCAATAAGGATGTGCTGTCTATAGGCCAGTGCCACTACTTGGGTCTCCAGCTCCCCCAGGTGGGCAGAAGTTGGAGACTGCCCTTGCCTGGTGATGCCAGGGATGGGCCCTTCAGCAGGGATACTAGGGCCTGCGAGGGGACAGTGTGTGGAGCCCAAGGGCACTGTGGCTTGCTGACTCTACAGTGTCAGATGCCATGGAATAGAGTCTTCTACCCTGTGTGCATAAGTTTAAGAGGTGGTGGGAGCGAGGCAGGGACATGGTGTATGGCAGAAGCCTGGGAAAAGCCCAAGTCCATCAGGGAAGGCACCCAGAGAGGCCCAGGATCTCAGCAGCACCGAACGAATGCCAAGCAAAGCCCTGGAGAGTTCTACCAAGGTGAACACCATTGCAGTAGGAAGGAGCTCTGGGAAATTTTGGTCTTTCTTAAGGATGCACCCCAGACAGGTCCCCACAAAGGAAGTAAGCGTGGCCAGAATCCTTAGTACATGGTGGCGTCTGGTGATTTCTTGCAGCACCTAAGCTAATGCTTTCAAGCTGCTTTCGAGGCTGGAATTACTGCCCCCCTCACATGCAGTTCTAGGAGGCTGTGACATTGACACATGCATCCTGCTTTCCCGGAGTCCACCTGCTGGGTGACTGCAGCTGCTCCCCTCAAAGCGGCCGCTCCTTGCTTTTCCTAATGGGACAAGAGTTCGAGCTAGAATGTAGACCTCGGCTGGGCAGGAGGGACAGGGTCCGTCTGCCCTTCTGCCCTTGGCCTCACCATGAGACCAGCTCTGAGACCAGCTCCAGACTGAACCTGCTGAGCCTAGACAGAGGACTAGGGGTGAAGACGGCCAGCCTGGCCCAGTGAACCCCAGCCGTGCACAGACTTGTCAGCAGAGAACTGTTCAAGAGGCTGGGGTGGTGGCTCACACCTGCCATCCTAGCACTTGGGGGGCTGTACTACAGCGAGTAACTCTTTTAATAAAACCTCTTATCTCAAAGGACAATCTGTCTCAGTGTCTCCCTTGAACCTCAAACTCAGACACTGGCTTCCATACTTAGCAATGGCCTAAGTGTGAAATTCTAAACTGTGTATCTTTAAACATAATTTTAAAAAATCACTTAGCACAAAGAGCTTGGTGAGCGTTAGCAGTGACCGGGTGGCTAGCCGAGTGCGGAGTACCCCATATGCTCTCCTACAAGGAGCGACTGTTTGTGAGCACCCCATATGCACTGTCTGCTCTGCCCACTTCGCAGAGGAAGGGGGGCTTATTCACACTGGCGGGCAGAAGGCCAGGACCACTGTGGTAAGAGAAGGATGTCTGAGTTAGAGGTCTCTGGGCAGTGTTTAGTTACAGTCCCCTTACTGTGGGAAACTGAGGCTCAGAGGCAACCCAAGGTAACTCTGTAATCTGGTAATTGATTTTGGAAAGGAGAACGTGGACCCTGGCTCCTGACTACACGTACTTTCTATTTTACCACAGACAGACACATCCCATGTCATCCAATCACGGATGGTGGAGACTAGCCCCCAAAGGCATAGGAAGATGGTTTTAGGAACTCTGAGCACATCTCAAGCCATGTGATCAAGACATCAACCACATGTCTTGATCACACAAACACACACACAGACGCATGCGCGCACACATTTGTGCACACACAGATTGACAGGCAGACACACACATGCATGCGTGGCAGATCCTGCTTGTGGGTGTCTCTGATGAACGGCAATGACGAATCAACTTCCAGCTTACATCCTACGTCCTTCTCCTTTTAAAAAAGTAAGTTGCTGCATGGAATCTTTAGCTTGGGGTAGGGTTAATTAAAAGAAAAAAAATACATATTAAAAGGCCAATTTGATTGCTGCTGTAACATCAGTGAGGCCATGAATAATTGATTGAACATCTATGTTAATTGCTTCCTGAATTTGTGATTTCGCTGCTGAATATCGAAGAGTAATTTTGAAATTAGTAATGATTTCCTTGCACCTGTGTGGCCCAGCTTGGCTTGAAGAATACCATCCCATGGGTTTCAAATCACCTCTGCTCCATATCTATCCCCCTGCTCCTGACAGCTGGCTCCATTCCCCCTTGGCTAGGGTCTCTCAGGGTTTTCTGTGTCAAACACCCCAGAGCTTGTAGGAACGCATGCTCCTGCCTCTACCCACACCCTGATCTGGCAGGCCCAGGTGCCTAGCTCCACACTCCAAGGCCAATACCTCCTACTCCATGGGTTTCACGTTATTGTGTCATGGCTGGGATGGGTTCCAGTCCTCGGCAGACTGTTCCTCTAGGCTGTTCTAGAGCACACGTCACCTAAACAAATCCATTACTTTACTCTGCACTCTGCCAGTCCAGCAAACATGGCCTCGGCCTGACCCTCTGTGCTCAGAGCGATTCCTCCCCAAATAGCCACCAAGAGCCTCATTTGTCAGCTCCAATTCTTAACTCTACTGAGGGTCCTTTCTGTGACTTTCAAACGTTACTTTCCAAGAGCTCTTCATGTACTCACAAGGGGCCTCTTACTGCTCTGCTGTTTCCTGGATGGAGCAGCGCTCGGAGATATTAGCTAATTACCCTGGCATTTAGAACTTAGCGCTTTGCATCTTGCACGGGCTCTATTTTCTTCTAGTTTCTGTTTTCATCCGTTTTGGTCCCCATGTCTCTCAGACAAGGGCACAGGCTTCTGCTAAGCCTGCATGCCACCTAGCTTTGTAAGATCTTGCCACCATTGTTTGCTAGACTTCTGCTGGATGGGGTGCAGCTCTGCCTTGGGGGACCCTGGCAGCAACCATGAGGGTTTCTTTAGGACTTCCTAGGGATCTATCTGGCCACCTCTCACCCTTCCTTAGAACACATTGGGTAAGGTTTTCCTTATGACAACCTCACCTGATCTCTCTGCATCTGAATCTATGTGCTTTGAATAATGCAAAGCTTATGGTTAAATGGCAAAGAGGTGGGGAGGGGAAAGTGGATCACCGGGGATCAGAGAGGATTGACCTGGGGGTGGTCCAAGGAGGAGAGGGGCTGGGGTGGGATTCTCAGGCTTGCCTGGCTCTCTGGCTATCGGGTGGGGAGAACCAACACATAGTTAGGCTATACTCAGTCCTCCAGGCATCAAGTCCTAAATAAATCCTCCATGGAGTCACCTGCTCCGGGGTTGCTGCCTGAGATCACAGTGCAACTGATTGTCCCTGGAAGGACCCTGGAAAGAGGGGATAGAATGGGGTTGGAGAATCTTTTAGGATCCAGGCCAGGTAAAGCTACCTATTCTACCATGACAAACCTGAAGCTAGCATGACAAAAAAGGGAGACTAGTGACACTCAAGTGAAGCTATGGCTGGAAAGATCCCTGGGAAGAGCGGCCGGCACGGAGCCCATTCCAGACAGGATTCATGAGGCAGCTGGAGCTTGAACACATGCAGGTGCCTGGGGCGTGTATAGGCTATGGTAGCTCAGAACAAACATAGCATCTATACATATATGTGCAAGGCAGAAGTCAAAAGGAGCACATGTGATCACTGGAGAAGTAGAGGCAGGGACATAAGGCCAGGCCCCAGGAAAGCAGGCAGAGGAAGAGGGACTGCCGTAGTGGAGTCTCTCAGTGGGAAGCCTTTCTGTTTGGCTAGGTTGAGGGGCTGCAGATCATGGCTAGGTCTCCAGAGGGGCCTGAGGCCTTCGGCTACCCTCCTAGAGTCAAGACAATGGAGGCATGGCAGGTCAGGGAATTGCTTAGTCTAGAGTCTTCCCCTGGGCTCTGTCTCTCCAGCTGCTGGGCTGAGCATGGCATTAAAGGCTGCAGAGCCTTTAGGAGATGGAGTCTGGCTGGTTGAAGCGGGTCCCTGGGGGTGTGCCTTTGAAGTTCCACCCACTCCTGGTCCCAATCTGGTTTCCTCTGCTTCCTCCCTGCAACCTTGTGAACCAGCTATGCCTCTAGCTTCTGCCACTGGAGTCATGGCCTCCACTTGCAGCCCCTTCCTTGCTGTATTGATGACCCCTGAGCTAGAACTGTGAGCCCTAAATACCTTCTTCACCTGTGTGTAAGTGTGTGCTTGGTATGCATGTAGGCGAGCTATCTCCCCAGCTCCCCTTCCTACTTTGCCAATTCTTTGTGTTGCTGTTGTTTATTTTTTTTGAGACAGGATGTAGCCCAGGTTAGCCTCAAAGTCACTGTGTAGCCAGGATGACGTTGAATTCCTAGTCTTCCAGTCTCTTCCTCTTGAGTGCTGGGATTACAAGCATGTGCCACCACACAAAGTGACCCAGTACCTTTTCTCCCTCAGCTTCTTTCAGGCATTAGTTAGAGTGACAGAGACATGGGTGCTGCTCCCACAAGAAGGGAGCTCTGAGCACTAGGTAACCTGTATGACCACAGGCCAGCCGCAGCCATGTCTGCTGGGAGGGAGTCTTTTTGGAATCTGGACCTCCAGACACTGCCCACCAAGTTGGTGTTTATAGAACAGACCCGTACAGGAATCAGATGCACAGGAGAGCATTGGGTGGTGGGTGGCAATCCTACTGTCATGCCATGAAAACCCAAGAGATGCCCAGGGTACCCAGACAACAGCCTGCTTCTTCTCTTTGGGTCACGGGTAATTAAATTACCAGACTGTGGGGTGGGGTGGGGGAAACTGAACAAGGCCCCTGGTGCAACACTGGGCACAGTGGACAGCAGGTCTCAGTTGTTGATTTCTCTTGTCTCCTGTCCTAGTCTAAATCCTCATGGGTACAGCTAGGACCCAGGGCTAGGGAAGCCTGAGCCTGGGCCAAAATCAGGTCTGTGTCCCCCGGGGCTCTGGTTCTTCCTTGTGCCTCTGACCCCAGAACATGCTGTTTCCCTGGGGAACTTCTTCAGACTTGGGCACTCTGAGAGGACCCTGTCTGTGCAGTGTCTGCTCTGATAGCTAAGAAAGAATGGCGGGCCCACAGACGTGTACTGCCAGGTAAGGGCAGGGTGGACCTGTGAGCCTGGGCCTCCCTTCTGATACTGCGCCCCGAACCGAAAGCCTCTCATAACTTCCAACCTTCCACTGTGCACTTCATGCTCTGGTGAGACTCATAGGTTGTATCCTGATCTCTGCTCCTTCCATGGTTACAACGGTGCTAGGATCCAGAATTCCCAGGTTTGAGCCTATGCTATATCATCAGAAGCTGTGTGATCTAGGGTGAAGTGCACAGCCTCTCTGAACCCCTTTTTTGACTACTGTGCAATGAGTACTATCACACACCTGCCAGAGTGGCTAAGCTGAAAATGATCCTTTCTGCCAAGTCTGAAGGGGGTGGGACAACAAACGGCCCACGAATCCGACCCAAGAAAGAACAAGGAAAAATATGTCGGCATCCAGACTTGTGCTGAAGGTGTTGAAAACCACAGAGTGGTTCCCTGACAGGCCCCTGGGGTACTGCCAGCCCTTCCACTTATGATCAGCCTTCCTAGGGCACTGGGATCTGTGCTTCCTTCCTGTGATCCCAGCATACAAGATACGGCATGCTGCATTGCTCAGCACATGTGTGTCACAGAGGAAGTCACCAATTGCATTGCAGAATTGTGTTGTGGCAGCTGTTATGGCTGCCCACAACTGGGGACCCAGGAATTGCAGGTGGACACTCTGAATATGACGTTTGTGGGCCACAAAAGACTGCCAATAAGGATATACATGGGAGATTCTTCTCTGGCTCTGCCAGGAATCAAAATATTGCTACAAATGACCCATGTTCCTCATTATATCGGGAAATGCAGGCAGGATTGATTGAGGTCTTTGCTGTGACCAAAATGCCACTAAAACTATCCACCATCGGAATCTGGCCAAGCATTGAACTTTGGCCCTAGACTTCCGGAGCTCTGAAACGGGGAAGGTGTACAGGACTGCGTGCTGGGAAAGGCTTTGATATTTGCAGAGCCAGCACGGAGCAGTTCTGGGGAGGGGTTTGCAGGGTAAATACTGAGCGACCTCAGCAAATATCAGCTCCAACTTTTTCACCCCGAATGAATCACACGTTGCTCGGAATTCGCTGGGCGCACGATGTGGCTAATTTAAACACTGCGGCGGCAGGCGAACCCGAGCGGCATCTCAATGCGCACAAACCTTATTTTTAACAAGACATACTTTGGCGCTTGCAAGAACATTTAAAAATACCTTCTCCATTCTGAGGCAGCCGTGTGCCGTCCAGGGGGAGGAATCCTCAGTTTGAGGTCACTGCTTTCTCTAAGACTGGGACTTGAGTGTGTTGACCAGAGCTGGTGCAGAGGCTGCCGTGAGCTTCCAGAGCCAGGAAGCAGACAAATTGCAGGTATGGATCCAGAGCCAAGATCGACAGCCACCACTCTGTCTTGTCCTCTTCACAGAGGGGTCTTAGGAGGGATTGGGTACCTCTGTCGGCCACCACACAGGGACATCATTTCTGGCCTGTGCTGTGAACATAGGGCGAGCATGATGGAAGGGTCATTGCTCCCAGGGCACACGTCCCGGCCAGGAGACAATGAATGTGGATTGAATACGCTAGCTGCTTGTTCTGAGATCACTGCTCAGGTTTTATGCACCTTGCAAAAATGAATACAAGTGGGAGAGAGGGCCTCACAGCCGAGGTGGACTGGGAAGGAGCAGCCTCGGATTTGATGGAGGAATGGGTACATGAGTCAGCCATACAAATTTCGGGAGCATGCTGGTGATGGGAGGAACAGCAATCACAAAATCTCAGAAGGTGGCAGAACCTGGTGACTCCTAGAAAGGCTTGTGGGGTGCAGTGTGACAGAAGAGGACCAGGCTGAGATGTGGTGAGAGAAAGAGGCATGGCCCACCATACAAGCCAGACCCATGTTCTGGGTGGCCTTTGTGGTGGCATGGGGGCAGAGGCACAAGGAACACAGAGGACACGAGGTGACACAAGTGTGCTGGCACCATCCATATACCACTTCACGGGAATGGTGTCCCTCAGATGGCTGGATCTGGTGTCTAGCCCTGGAGCGATGCTTACCCTGCTTGCAGCAGGTGCTTAGTAAGTGTGCAGTAATTGCATACAAGG
>NW_004949099.1:27927976-27933460 GCF_000317375.1 Microtus ochrogaster
ATGCTTACCCTGCTTGCAGCAGGTGCTTAGTAAGTGTGCAGTAATTGCATACAAGGCCCAACAGCTCCACCTTACTTTAGCAGACATCTGAGGACACTGGCTTCAGCTGGCACTGCAGATCCAGGGATGGGCAGAGTCAGGGTCCTCGTTCCCAGTGCCGCAGCCAGCAAGCTCATGTCTTCACACACCAAGTACGTGCTTCTTGCGCTTCCCTCCTTCCCCACGGCTCTCTTGCATTTACTTTCAAACCCAGCCAGCTGAACACTGAGCTAAACTGCACCCAGTGTGGCAGACACCCGAGGCCCTTGCAAGCTGGCTCAGTCTTTGCCCCAACAGGACTGGAAGGGTTGCTTTTGGGGCAGTACTTCGAGCATTAAAGTCATGATAATCAAAGAAGGATTTCTAATGAAGGGTCTCTCTCGGAACTTTCCATAACATTCAGCCAGGTGTCTGGGGAGCCCTTGACCTTCCTGGCAATAGGAAACAATGCACAGGAAAGCCAAAGCCTGATTCCCTCAGGCCCAGATCAGTGGTTCATGGTGGGAATCTTGGCATTGGGGGGTACCCTAGTCAAACCTCACATTTCACTTGGGCATTTGGTATCCCAAGTGACCGACTCCAAGCAACATACCCTCCTGTCAGCGGCCGTTTAAGTCTGTGCTCTCGTTCACTCAAGGTGCTTCCTACCATCCCCATGATGGGAAAAGAAATGAGGCCCTATTAATAGTGAAGAAAGCAGATCATGGAGGGGACCGCCTGGAGGGAAAAGTGAAGAGTTATATGGGACTAGAGGACATTGTACAGGGCAGGGACCCAGATCACCAACGAGGGCAGTGTTTTAATTAATACAGTTTCTGTAATGGATATTTCGGGTGTAAGCTAGCTGGGTGGCTAGAACAAACAAGCGGCCCTCTCCTCTACAGACACAGCCAGACACAGGCTGGAGACCACGGTGCCACCTCATTCAAAGACAACCTTGCAGGATGTTCCAGTCTGCCACTGCTGGCCATGTGCCTGCTGCCTGCTGAGCTCTGGGAACACGGTGACAAGATAGACAGGTGCAGCTACTGCCCTCTGCGAGGGGCAATGTGAACAGGTAGAGGCTGTGAAGCCATAAGATCTAACTAGGCAGGGAACTCTCAGCTGAACTACTGCGCAAAACTGGGCCTGTGTGGGTGGAGACTGGAAAGGGCCAAGACGGCCCAGGGAGCTGGAGAGGGCAAAGGATTTGAGGGAGAGATACCAGATATCTGGGGGTGGAATGAGGATAGGCGGGGGATGTGGTTACTGCTGTCTGATGTCAGGAATGGGTATATGTGCCCAGGTCATCCCTGGACCATTAGGTTGGAATTCAGGTTGCTTTCTTGTTACTGAGTCCACATGGGGCATTCAAGCCCTTAGAGGTTCTACAAGGGGCATGCTGAACTCTCTAGGTGGTGCAGGAGGTCCTTCTGTTTGTGTGTTGCTTTCATTGGTTAATAAATAGAGAAACCGCCTTGGCCTAGTTGATAGGGCAGAACTTAGGTAGGCAGAGAAAACAGAACTGAATGCTGGGAGGAAGAAGGGCAGAGTTAGAGAAGCCATGGATCTTCCACCTGTTAGAATCTCCGGTAAGCCACTGCCACGTGGCAATACACAGATTGAGGGAGATGGGTTAAACTAATGTGTAAGAGTTAGCCAATAAGAAGTTAGAGCTAATGGCCAAGCAGTGTTTTAATTAATACAGTTTCTGTGATGGATATTTCGGGTGTAAGCTAGCTGGGCGGCTAGAACAAACAAGCGGCCCTCTCCTCTACAACACCTAGGTGCTTCCTAACCACCACGGGATTGTGACATGGACTACCTGCATGGACTCGGGAAGGACTGGCTACGTTTCACCTCACTGTGCAGAGTCAGGCTGGCCGCTCTCCAGACACAGGCCATTTGTCGGCAGCTGAGAGTCACAGGGTTGCTGCTCCATCTCTGTTGGACCTCTGCATGCCCTGCCTTTCTGCCTTACCTCACTGTAGTCTCTCCACACTGTGACCAGATGGACACTAAAAGAGTTCCCAAAGTGACAGGATTCCTCCCTCTCCCTATGCAAATGGCCACCACCTTCCCCAGCCCCCTCCCCTAGGTCTCTCAGCCACTGCTTCTAAACTGCCAGCAAGTCTTGCTGGTGTTAGCCCCTCGCAGATTTTGAATCCAAGCGCTACAGGGTCCAGATGCCATTGTCTCCCGTTCTCTAGGGCTTGCACACCTGTCTGGCTGTGGCCTGGCCCCCAGGGGAGCCTCTCTCTGACCGGGAACGCTCATGGTCTGCCTTCTGCAACCTCTCTAGTATCTCTTCTACCCTCTGAAGCCACACTACCGGCCTTCTTTCTGTTTTGTGAAGAGGCAGCCTCACTCCTGCCATAGGCGTTTGCATATGTCACTCCCTATCCCTGGGCCCGCATCCCTCAGGTATCTCTTCTTCTCGTGTTGCAGAACTCAGCCTGCCCTCTTCAGCCTAACACCCCAGTCTCTGTCCTATTCCTGTAGGGCAAGTTCTCTCACTGAAGCTGAGTTAGACTGGAGGCCCTAGAGATCTTCCAGTCTCTGCCCTTCATGGTGCTGACGTTACATATGCTCCACCACATCTGCCTTTTTCTGTGGGTGCTGGGATCATGAAGAACTCAGGTCTTCATGCTTGCACAGCAACACTTTTACCCACCGAGCCATCTCTCTGACCCCCTTTCTTCTTCCCTCTCTGTGTCTCTCACTTCTACATGTCCCCAACTGCCTAGTACCATGCCTGGCACACAGGCAAGTAGCCAGTCCACACTGGTGAAGTGAATGCATATCATCTCATGTGTAAGCATGCAGATAGTATCAGTATACATTTTTGTGTCTTCCTAATATTATTATGATTTGCTTCCCCTAGGTAAAAGCTTTGATACAATAGCAGGATATTAAAAAGAATTTATTTTATGTGCATGAGTGCTGGCCTGAATGTATGTTTGTATACTATGTGGTGTGTGCACAGAAGAGGGTGTCAGGTCGGTCCCCTAGAACTGGAGTTACAGTCATTGTGAGCTGCCATGTGGGTGCTGAGACTCAACTTCAGGTCCTCAGGAAGAACAGCCAGTGCCCTTAACCATGGAGCCAACTCTCCAGTCCCAGTAGCAGGGCATTTAAAAACAGCAGCCTAAGCATTAACAGAGAAGACCAGAAGTTGCATCAACCCCATGTAGAAGGATGCATCCGGGCCCCAACCCTCCAGACTTCACTCATCCACAGATGCAGGTGGACCAGCCAATCATTCACTGAATGATCCGTGGTCACGTGTCCACTGTCTTCCAGCTACTGCACCCAGTACAGCTCCTGACTGAGATGCTAGGCTAAAGTAGGTTTTTCAGCTGTGACAAGAATGTGTTTGGGACTGCATAGCTCATTGATCTGGGGCAGCCCCATGCATGGTGCCCTGCTTTGCTTTCTATTGCTGTGATAAAACACTGATCAAAAGTGACTTGGGGCAAAGAGGAGTTTATTTTGCTTACAACTCCATGTTACAGTCTGTGAAGGGAAATCAAGGCAGGCTCTCAAGGCAGGAATTGAAGCAGAGACCATGGAGGAACACTGCTTAATGCGGTGGTTTCCAGCCTGTGTTGCAACCCCTTTGGAAGGTTGGATGATCCTTTCACAGGGGTGGCATATCAGATATCTTGCATTTCAGAAATTTACATACAATTCATAACAGTCGCAAAATTACATTTGTGAAGTAGCAATATAATAATTTTATGGTTTGGGGGCTACAACATGAAGAACTTTATAAAAGGGTCACAGCATGAGGAAGGTTGAGAACCACTGACTTAATGGCTTGCTCCTCATAGCTTGCTCGGCCTGCTTTTTAATACCACTTAGCGCCACCCACCCAATGGTGGCATTCCTCACAGTGGGTTGAGCCCTTACACGTCAATCACCAATCAAGAAAATGTCCCCACAGACTTTCCGACAGCTTGGTCTGATGGCTGCTTTCTTCCATTGAGATTACCCTTTCCCACATGACTCTAGTTTGGGTAAAGTTGACAAAATAACAACAACAACAACCACGACAACAGCAACCAACCAACCAACAAAACCCAAACAAACCAATCCGCGCCATCGTGTGTCTGTCCACAGGACACAAGGCGTATTGCTTTCGCCACATGACTGATAACATCTCTAACACCGCCCAGTGTCCTAAGGGATGGGAAACAGAAATTACCTCACAGGACCCCACTGGTCTAAAAGAGAAAACGGATGTTTCAAAAGGACCCCACAGCTCATCATCACAAGTGCCCAACTCCTGTTCACTGCCTGCCATGACCTGTATGACTCAGGGATTGACCTAACTGGGGCAACGGGGAGTGAAGTGCCCACAGATACACGTGCAAAACAGCTGAGACCAGGTAGAACTCAAGGTCGGATGGAGATGCCCCAGCAGCAGCCCAGAAACCCAGATCATTTCAGGGAGGTAGGTTATTATAAACAGTCGAAGGGGTAGGTTTAGCTAATCTGAGCAATAGGTCTCTGCAGCGTGACTGTCTTGGGCTGTAACCATCCAGGAGATAGGAGGCTGCTATGGACATTTCTGCCCACATTGTCAACATCTGCACATGAACTAGCTTTTGCCAGTTCCTGGTGCCTGACCTAGGGAAGGTTTTTGCCATTCCCATTGGTCTGAGGCACTGGAGTCCCTGACATGGCTGGCTCGTGTCAACAACATACATTCACTCAGCATTTCCTCTGTTCCTCACATGCTACTGTGTGTGTGTCACATTCTGGTGTTCTGCAGTGACTCCAGTGGTCCCATAAGTGGAGACTGAGGAGTGGACACAACTCTTTTGACATCAGTCACCCGGGAATCTGACAGGCCCTCTGCTCTCCTCCATGCCAACATCCCCATGAACTCTAGAGTGCAAGATTTCAGCATGTCCTTCCCTCCCACTTACAGGGCTTCCCAGGGGCTCCCCTGCTATGAGAATGGTAAGCATTATTGTTTGACTCTCCAGCAGGATCTCAATGGGGAGGAGCTGCCTCCACAGTGGCCAGGGGATGTGAAGAGTGATGGGCTTGTTTATACCTTAGGGACATGGTTACACTCATGTGTGCTTGTCAAAACTCACAGAATTGTACACTAGAAAAGGTGACTTTTACCACATGATAAGAAATAAAACGCTGGAGAGAATTCTTAATGGTTAAGAGTGATGGCTGCTCTTCCTGATGACTAAGGTTTGATTCCTAGCAACCATGGCAGTTCACAACCATCTATAACCCCTGTTTCAGAGGATCCAATGCCTCCTTCTGGCCTCTGTTGGCACCAGTCATGTATGTGGTATATAAACGCACATGTTGGCAAAACACTCACATATACAAATAAAAAAAAATCTGAAATCAAAAAGAAGAAGCAGCAGAAGAAAAAAGAACAAGGAAGAAGAAGAAGAAGAAGAAGGAGGAGGAGGAGGAGGAGGAGGAGGAGGAGGA
>NW_004949099.1:27934299-27939695 GCF_000317375.1 Microtus ochrogaster
AGAAGAAAAGAAGAAGAAGAAGAAGAAGAAGAGAAGAAGAAGAAAAGAAGAAGAAGAAGAGGAGGAGGAGGAGGAGGAGAAGAAAAGAAGAAGAAGAAGAAGAAGAAGAAGAAGAAGAAGAAGAAGAAGAAGAAGAAGAAGAAGAAGAAGAAAGGAAGAGCGACGAGAGAGAGGTGGAGAGGAGGATGCCAGGGGTCAGCCACCAAGCCATATAGTCAGATACAGAGTAAGAAGTAAAGAGAGGTATATAGAATAGAGAAAGGCAAAAGCCCACTAGGATAATTTAAGTTAAGAAAAGCTGACTAGAAACAAGCTAAGCCAAGCTAAGGCTGGGCATTCATAAGTAAGAGTAAATCTCCATGTATTTATTTGGGAGCTGAGTGGTGGGCCCCCAGAGAGCACAAGTAAAAATGGTTAAACTACAACTTAGTGAAGCACTTGTGAAAAAGCACAAGGCCCTGAGGTTGAGATACAGAACTCATGTGAAAACAGTCAGGCATGGTGGCACAGGCTGTACTCCCAACACCAGGGAGGTTGGGAAAGGTGCACCCTTGGGACTCACTGGCCAGCTAGCCTGTTCCAGGCCAGTGAGAAGCCTTGTCTTCAAACAAACAAACAAACAAACAAACAAAACCAACCTTCCCCAAACCCAGAACGGACAGGGACTGAAGAATGACACCTGAGGTTATCTTCTGACTTCCTCAGATATATGCATGTACACCTGGCATGTGCACACATGCATGCAAACACACATGTATACATGCATGTCTTGTTGAAACCACACTGCCCAAGAAACTGGTGTTGAACATAGGACTTGGGAACATGATGCTCCCTGAGCTAAAATACACACAGATCTGAAGTGGGAGGAGAGGGGGATCATAAGCTATTTCATTCTCTGTTGATACCCATTACATGCAAAGATCCTGACCTAGGAAGCATACATGAAGGTTCCTTCACCCATTCTGTGCTCTTCTGGTGAAATATTCTAGGCACCCAAAGGCCCATGGTGCCATCCCCTTTCCTTCTGAATATAGAAACGTGGAGACCAAATGTCACTGGTCTTTCTCTTACCACACTCAAGAGCCTCAGCCCTTCTGATCTCTGGCTGGACTCATGGCCATGGCCATGGACCCTGAAGCCCACGAGCACCAGCCTTGTAAAGAACACATACGTGTGCCTGTATTAGTTTCTCCAGTGCTCATTAACCCACACAGGTGGAAAACAACATCACCATCCCTATTCAGAGGTGAGCAGATGGAGGTGTTGGGGGCCAGATCTTAAACTTGGGTCTGAGTTGTCTTCAATGTTATCCTTCTATATAACCATACTCCCTCCAGCTGTGTCAACCACAGCCAGTTCTCTGGCCTTAGGACTGAGCCGCAGGACTCCTGTACCCTCTCTGCTCCAGGAACCTGGGCTGGTCAGAACCTTGGAGAGCTCTAGGCAGCGTAAATATCGATTGGCTCCAGGATGCTGACCCCTTCGAGCAGGGTTCTCCTACTCTAGTCTGAAGAATTGGCATCCTGTTATCGTGGGCCTTTTGCTGCCTGGAATTGCCAGCTATCTGGATGCCTTATGGGAGTAGAGGTGAGCAGGAGACCCTCAACTCAAGAGGCAGAGTGTTCGCTACTAAAGCAGATGCTGAGGCACTTCAAGAATAGGGCTGGTGAGATGGCTCAGAGGCTAAGAATACTGACTGCTTTTACAGACCCTGGCTTAATTCCCAGCACCCACAGGGTGGCTGTCACCTGTGACTCCATTCCAAGGGATCCAATGCCCTCTTTTGGCCTCTGCAGGCACAGTCTGCCCAAAGTATACATGCGTAAGCAAACCACCATAAGCATAAAATAAATTTCTTAAAAAGACTCTATCTATCTCTCTAAGACAGATGGAAGAGAACACGCTGCTTTCTGTAAATTCTGGGGATTTTCCTTTGGTAGAAAAGCATTGAATTCAACCATAACATATCCTGTACCCCTATGTTGTTGTTGGTCACCAGGACTACAGTCTGCTAAGTGAATCAAAGCCCATCTCTTCCCAGGGCTAGTGAGGCTCTTTTTAAGGGGATCCCCACCTCGTCTCTGCTTTAGCCCCCTCTGCTATCCACTTTGAGCACCAATCTCAGGACAAAGCCTGGGAACTGGGTTTGCCATTTAAGCCTCTAAGAGTGGGCTTGCCCCCTCTCCGGTTCTGTTTCCCACCATCTGGTTCCCAGGTTTCTCTCAAGCTTCTGCCACTCCTCAGTGATTCCATCAGTTCCCCATTCTCTCCTCTATGGTCTCTTCTCCCCCAGGGAGACTCTAGCTCACCTTTCTCAATGAAGCCCGCACGCTAAGGACCTCTGCTCCATCCCCAAGTTACTTCAGTTCCCCTGGAAGCTGGGTCTCATTGAGCTGTGGTTTCATGTTTATTTTCCTGGGGACCAGGGACATCCGACATTCTGGTGTCTCCCCTATTCTCTCAGTACTATCCATTTTGGGGACATGCATAGACAAGCATCACTCAGGGAGGTTCTGAACACCCGGTAAAGCTCCCAAATCAGAATCAGCATGATATGAAGTTTGTTTCTTTTCTGTGTTGCGAGTGGAGCTCAGGTTTTTGTTGCCTTCTAGGAATGCATTCTACCACTGAGCCACGCCTCCAGCCAGGTCACATTTTAGGTGGAGTCTTTGTCACCAGGCACTATAAGAGTATTTATCCTACCATATCTGGGGACATGATCTGTGCCAGGCACAAAGAAGACGGAGTCTGTGCCCTCAAGCGATGCATGTCACACATGGGGAACGGGTGGTCTGTAAGAATCCAGATAATTACGGAGATCATTCTAGAACAGTATGCACAGTACAGTGTTGGATGGGAGGGGGCAGCATGGATTTCAATGGGCTACTTGCAGTGGGGAGGCAGGGGTGTATCAAAGGCACAACAAACTCCAGGGCAAAGTGAGACAGGTAAGGTGTGTGTTGCCTCCCACAGGCCTCTGGGTTTTGAGATCTGCCTGCTCTGCTTGGCTAAGTGGTGTTTGGGTTTTGCACAGGGAAGCAGGGAATGGCTGGCACAGAAGCTGGTCCCAGACAGTAAAGGGGCCAGAGCCACGGGAAGCCCACAGATGCCTGGCTTGGGAGTGAGCAGAGAAATTGTCCCTAGCATAGCACCCATCAGAGTTACTGGGTTAGCAAAGTGTCAGAATGAACACCCCCCCACTCCCCTGTCAGATGTAATTTCCCAGGGTCTGGGAGATCCCATGCTTTGCAGGAGTCTAATGTAGTCCCCCAGTCTCTTCAAGGCAGAAGACCAGGAGACTTGCTCAGCCCCAGCACTGCAGCCAATTAAAGTGGAATCAAAGCAGGCACTCCGGATCGGGAGGAAAACAAAAGGCCCTTTCACGGCCGGCATTTGCTCCCACCACAGCCTCACGGTGGATTTATTCTCAAGCCTCTGGTTTCAAACTCTCAGGTTCAGGGCGGATTGGGTTCCCCACCAGTTGGCTCTGTTGTGTCCCCTTCCTCCTGCCCTGGCCACAATAGTTCTGTCTTATGGGAGCCTCTGTCTTTTGTCTCTCTGTGTGAGTGCACTGGGTTAGGGTGGGAGCCCGGAGAAAGAGCTGGGGTGACCATGAGGAGCAGAGTTAGGTTAGATGAAGTCTGCCTGCCCGAAAAGCCCCCAGGATTAGGGACCACAGACCTCCATCCTGTACTCCGCCAATGCCTCCAGACCTCTAGTCCCACAAAGGCTTGGAGATGTTCTGAAGGAGGGGATACCAATCCACAGAGAACCTGCCAGTAGAAGTTCCCTTGTGGGCACCACTGGGTACCAGACATGACACTGGGGCCTGCACAGATAACTTCTAAGACTCTCTGTTGTGGAGGGAACCAAGTGCCAAGTCTGGAAGATGGGAGGGGAAACGACCACCAGAGTGGGCTGGTGTCCCCAGAGGCCAGGGCCAGAGCTGACTTACATGGGAGCAGTCAGAACCAGCACAGACAGTTAAGCTGTGAGGCCTGTGACCAGCAACCCCTCCCTACTGGGCTGCTCTCTACCTCAGACTGAAGGAGAACTCTGAGAAGAGGCCTAGTGGGGGAGGGGACCTGTGAGCTCTGCCACATACCTACTGTGAAACCTAACTGGAGGTCACTGCAGCCCTGGCTAAGAATGACATTGAACCGAAAGGTCTTCAAGATTCTCTCAATAAAGCGTCTACTTCGTCATAAATCTGGTCCCTTCTCTAGTTCCATTTAGGGTCACAGCCCACCAAAGCCACAGGGGAGGAGGTACAGCTTCAGACTGCATCTGACTCCATAGCTCAGGCAGGACAATAAGGAAGCCATGACTGTCTGGTCCTCTGCCCCTGGAGGTTGAGCAGGGCTCAGGTGGGAAGAGCCACCCCAGCTCCCTCCAGCCACACCTTCCTTTCAGAGAGAAGGAACTCCTTCATTTCTCCCCAGCTAAGCCTGCTCATGGGCACAGAATTCATTAATATGGGATTAAAGGGATTCCAGGCCCAGGCGCTGCTCCCTAAAGTGCCCAGGGCTAACCTGAGGTCAAGTCCCACAGGCAGGCTGGCAGGTACTGGAGGGAGGGACTTCCCTGACACCCGTTCTTTCCCGCCACCTCTGCTTGTCTGGGTCTGCCTCTTGTTCTCTCCAAGGGCAGCACCGATGGCATTCTTAGTTCTTGGGTCCTGAAGGAGACTGGTTCTAGAATCCAGCCCGGAGCCTTCTTCCTTCTGTCCTCCAGTGGGATTACAACCCTACCGCTGGCATGCTTCCCACGGAGCCTGTTCCTGCATTGAGTGAGCAGAGAGGTAGCTTGGGAGGTGCTCTCTTATTTCTGCAGCTGCGTTTAGAAAACCCTCCAACAAGCTTCTTGCTCCATGGTAATGCAGGTCTTACTAAATACTGACTCACATGTGGGACCTGATTCCAGGAGGGGAAGGGGCTCAGGGACCAGGTACCTCCAGAACCCCCACTCCCACACTGTCTGGCCCTCCTCTGGAAGCCAAAGGCAGAGCAGGTGGCAGGCAGAGCTGACTCCCTGCATTCTATCTTCTTCCTTGCCCTTGGTTTTGTTGTGTAGATTCTATTTATGGCAAGTAGTGTTATTTATTTTTTAAGATGCATCATGAAGAGTTAAAGAGATGCCAAGCATGGCAGTACATGCTAACATCTGGGAAGCCAAGGCAGGGGCATCACCATGAGTAAGTTTGAGGCTTAAAAATAAAACAATAGATTTCAAAAAAAAAAATAACAGAATCAAATAAAATGGGAAACTGATGAAAACAAACATCAGGCTGAGCTGGTCATGCATCAGAGTGGCAGCTCACTTGAGTACATTGAGAGAGGCCCTGGAGCCAGGCAGTGGTGGTGCACGCCTTTAATCCCAGCACTTGGGAGGCAGAG
>NW_004949099.1:27939837-27957292 GCF_000317375.1 Microtus ochrogaster
AAAAGAAAAGAAAAGAAAAAAAAAGAGGAGAGAGAGACCCTGGGTTCATCCTCAGAACTGTAAAAATGAGAACATGAATAACTAACCGGGACCCAGTATGGGAGGTCTGCAGACACGGTAGAACAGTTTGTGGCACTTGGAGGAACTGGTGCCTTCTGTGAGTTGCCAAGGAAGTCACCTAGGTGCTAGTGGCAAAGCTGGGAGGTGACCCAGATCATATGCAGCACGCACCATCCCACTACACCGCCTTCCTCCCTGCTTGAAGACTAGCGCTCACTTCTCTCTAAACTCATCTTCACCGTCACCATCTCTCAGTTCTCCTTTTCCCACCTCCCCTCATGTCCTTGTGTCCTATTCCAAGGTCAAGGGTGGAGACCCACCTCAGTGAGGCCACCATGAGATACACTGCAAAGAGCTGCTCTGGGGTGCCACTAGGGTTTCTGTCCTGACCCTCCACAGTGGCTTCCCTATTTGGGACTCATTCTCTTTCTTCTGAAACAAAGTGACAAGAGGTTGGGATGTGGCTCTATCTGTAGAACGCTTGCCTAGCATACTTGAAGCCCTGGGGGTGATCCCCAGCACCTCAGAAATGGTGCACGGCAGTGTGTGTCCAAGAGCTGGGTGTCAGGGACACCTGGAGCAGCATTAGCAATGACCACCGTTTCTAATAGAGGAGCCCTGTGTTCAAATCCAGTTTTTGTCACTCTTTGGCTTTTCAAGCCTCGGTTTCCTCTTCCATAAGCTGGGGTGGGTAGGCCTACTTCCACAGCGAATGTTATAGGAAAAGATGTGGCAAAACTCCCAGCCTGAGTTTAACATTTTGTGGCAGTGACTTGTAGAGCCCTAAGTACATACCCACAAGCATCCTCTGCTCTCCCATCAGCCTTTGTTTTAACCAACAATTCCCTGGTGCATGCATAAATAATGTTATACTATTTCTAATGTCTGCTATTCAACCTTTCACCATGTGTGACCCTGGCCTGGTAGTGTGTGGAAGCGAGGAGGAGGCCAGATTCCTGGGAAGAGACCATGGTGACTTTATGGGGACACACAAGGGCTCTGCAGACAGGCAGATGGTGTCTTATATTGACCCAGCAAGTCCAGCAGTGTGCCACAGAGTCCATCCACAAGGATAAGACACCGTGGGGCCTTTCAGCATGCTGCAATTTAGAGGCTATATCCCCTGATGTGGTCATACCCAGCCTCCCTACCTCCATAGCCCAAACTGCCCCCGCTCCACTAACCAACAAGAGGCCACTGTTCACTGAGACTACCCAGTATTCCCTACCACTCACCACTGGCCCTCATCACCTTCACTCAAGCAGGGCAGAATTGCCTGTCCCGTCAACTCCTGGCCCTGTTGCCTGAATCCCTCATGAAGGTGGACTTGCAGGCTCCCTTGTAGGGAAGAATCCCCTTCCTGTCTTTATCCACTTCGACAGCAGTTACCATGATCCACAGGCCAAGCACACAAATCACTTGCTGTAATATATACTACGGAGTGCCCACTAGAATTGAGCCTCAACCCCTGGCATCAGAGCCACTTTGTGGGGCAGCCTTGTCAGCTATCCTGCAGCCTGCTCAGGTCTGCCCTGCCAGTCTGCAGACACTGGCATTCTGGATGTCCAAGTGTTTTTGTGTTACAACCACAATGTCTTGGCTTCCTGTTGTTCCCCACTAACAAACTCCTACTCATGCTTCACGACTCAACTGAACAGGTACCTCCTTGGTGAATCTCTAGCGCCCTGACGCCTGACTGGGCTCTCCACAGAAACTCTCCCATCACGCTTCATTCACATAGCTCCAGTTCTTTAAGCGGCCATACTCCCGGGAAGATGAGGGGCTGCTCTAGGCACAGGCTGTGTGCTGATCTTTCCTGAACCCCCTGATACATTTCAGAAAGCCTGGCATGTCTTAGCACCTCAGTACACATCTGGCAAAGAATGAGGGCAGGAACTCGGGACTTTCAGGGAAGCCCTATAATAGCCTTGCCTTGGGCACAAGCCAAGAACAATCTTCCTTCCCCAGAACTCTGGGCACCTTATGTTTGGGTAGAGCCAAGTCCTGGGCCACTTCGCAGAATCACCAGGAACAGACTATTTCCCCCTTCAGTCCCAAACAGCAGGAGCCCTCACACCAGCGCCCATGTCAGTTGTTTCTCAGGAAGTCTTAGAGTCTGCGAGGCCTCCCTGCCGTCACTTACCCTCCAGAGTGTGCCCCAGGTGAGCGCTCCTAGGCCAGGCCAATCAACCCCTGTCTGTGCGGCTCCAGGGGTCTGCAGGGCCCAGAGCAGCAAGCTCTGGTTGCTGGTGGCAGAGGCACTCAGAGCTGCTGCAGAGCCCACGGCTGCCCCCACCTGGGACTGCAACTCTGGCTGCTGCCAGGAGCCTCGCCTCCCTCCCTGCATCCATCAGTTCAGCTCAGTCCTGCCTCCTGCAGCCTCTGTGAGAGCAGGGCTGCCATGGAACTTTCCAAGTGCAGGAGAAGGAGAAGCTAACAAGGGTCCCTAAAAAGACCACATGTCACCGCCAGCTGAAGAGCCTCTAGAGGGGGCGAGATATGGTGGCAGAGGATCAGCCCCCAAAGTCAGGCCCTGCCACCAAGCAGGACATAGGTCTTACTCTTACAGGGGTGGCACATCTCACTGTGACCTCAGCATCTTTGGTGGCTGGTTCAGGGCTCTGAGAGGCTGCAGGCCTCTGCAGTAGCTTCCACGGATTTTTTTCAGGTGATTGAAATGAAAGAATTCCATCCTGTGATGTCTCAGCCCCCATCACAATGGACCTCCTTTGATGTCACCTCATGGTCTGAATGTCAATCAGCGGGCTTGACACAGTTCTTGTAAAACTGAGGACTCAGTCTGCCATCCAGACGAGTCTCCCGACCCTTCCCTTTTCTTCCTGAGTCTCTTAATGCATATACAGCAATGGAAATGCATATTCTATATACGCATGTGTGTGCATGCGTATGTGTATGTGTGCATGTGTGTATGTGTATTATGCATGTGTGTATGTGTATGTGTATGTTTGTGTATCCATTGTCCCCACCCCACTCCAGCATTGGACACCATTTGTCAATTATGTTTCCTGAGCCCAGGACATGGACGCCTTTACTGGACCAAATTCAGTCCTGACACTGACTTGCCTGAAGCTACCATTCTCTTGGCTCACTTGGGGGGCTGTTCCCAGGACCTTTGGGGATTCCTAGTGTTTGAGGTCAAGGGATTTCCAAAGTGAGGCCTCCATGTTGTGCTTGGGACACCCAGACATAACCTCCTCTTTCTGCATGGCCCTCGCTTTTGAAGACCAGGTAAGGGAGGCAAGAGGGAGTTCAGGGCCCCTGACCCCTGATCTCCTCACTTGCAGCCCACAGGCATTGCCAGACTCAGCAGAAAATTTGAACCCCTTGAAGCATGTGGGCAGACGTGGCAGACTACTGTTCCCTGGTCCTTCTGGATTCTTCTCCTTATCCACATTGCCTGACTCCTGGCCTGTGGCTGAAGCACTGCATGCTCACTGTGTGAGGAGAAGGTTCAGCACCTGGCTTGACATGTCCCCCACTGAGAATGCCCCAGGCCTGGCTCACTCTGAACATTTTGTGGTGCTAGAAGTCTTAATAGGTTTCCTAAAGGAAGGCTAGCTTCTGTTCTCACAAACTCTCATTGTCCTGGGTCTCACCCTTTGCCAATACTGTTTTTCCTTCTTCTCTTCCTGTCTGTTCTAGTCAGCTCTAACTGTCAACTTGACACAGTTGAGTCACGTGAGAAGAGAATCTCAGTTAGGAAACTGCTAGACTGGCCGATGGGTGCCTCTTGGGGGGTTGTCTGGATTGCTAATTGGCATAGGGGTGCTCAGCCCACTGTGGGTTCTCTAGCAGGTGATCTTGAGCTACACAAGAAAGCTAACTGAGCATGAGTCAATGAGCAACCCAGAAAGCATCATTCCTCATGGTTTTTTTTTTCCTCCTTGTTTTTAACCTAATGTTCCGACTGGAGCTCCTGCCCTGACTTCCCCAAATGATAAACTATGATCTGGATGTGTAAGCCAAATAAAGTATTTCTTCCCTAAGATGCTTTTGGTTAGAGTGTTGTATCATAGCAACAGAAAGCAGAATGGAACACCCTTCCCTCCAATTATCTCTCTATGCTTTCATGGTGAAGGAAACATTTTGGAAAAGAAATAAGTAAGAGCTGCTAGAAGGAGCCTTGGACCGATCTCCCTCCCTGGGCCTTGGTCTCCCCTCTGTGAAAAGGGTGGCACGGGGGCCTGGTAGCCTGGCTATACCTCATGTCTGTGTTTAGCTTAACTGTACCTCCTATCAGAAGACACCCTTCACCAGTGGCACCCATTACCAGTAGGGTCACTCTCTGCAGCCAACAGACTGACCACAACAGCACCTGTGTGAGCCCTTCTGAGGACACAGTTCCACTGGGGTCCCTGTTCTTTGTCTCAGCGTCCCCAGCCATTCTCACCTTGGTCCCTTCCCCTCCTCCACTGCTTGGCCTTTCCATGCACTGCTCAGCTGAGGATCTCTCCACCTGACCATATTCCCCCAAACCACTCACTGTTGGGGGCCCCAAACATGGCCATCTGCTCCTTTCTCCCTCAGCTCTATTCCCTTACATGGCCCCCAGGGCGTGCTTTCTGTGTCATCTGGTCTTGGCTGCTTCCTGAGTTCCAATTCTTCCATTCACCTGCCCCACCACCCC
Source organism: Microtus ochrogaster (assembly GCF_000317375.1). Taxonomy (NCBI): domain Eukaryota; kingdom Metazoa; phylum Chordata; class Mammalia; order Rodentia; family Cricetidae; genus Microtus; species Microtus ochrogaster. The sequence continues at coordinate 27,944,546 of NW_004949099.1, forward strand.
CATATCTGTCCCACTGTCCCCATATCTGCCCCACCACCCCCATATCTGCCCCACCGTCCCCATATCTGCCCCACCACCCCCATATCTGCCCCACCGTCCCCATATCTGTCCCACCACCCCCATATCTGCCCCACCATCCCCATATCTGCCCCACCAACCCTATATCTGTCCTACCACCCCCATATCTGCCCCACCGTCCCCATATCTGCCCCACCACCCCCATATCTGCCTCACCACCCCCATATCTGTCCTACCATCCCCATATCTGCCCCACCACCCCCATATCTTCCCCACCAACCCCATATCTGCCTCACCGTCCCCATATCTGCCCCACCACCCCCATATCTGTCCTGCCACCCCCATATCTGCCCCACCACCCCAATATCTGCCCCACTGTCCCCATATCTGCCCCACCACCCCCATATCTGTCCTGCCACCCCCATATCTGCCCCACCACCCCCATATCTGTCCCACTGTCCCCATATCTGCCCCACCACCCCCATATCTGTCCTGCCACCCCCATATCTGCCCCACCACCCCAATATCTGCCCCACTGTCCCCATATCTAAAGTCTCACTGAAGTCCAGAATCTCCATGTCTCTGATTTATCCCTCCACTTTCCCCTGCCGGAGTGAGCCTTTCCCCTCCAAGGCACCTGTCCCAGGCATCCACGCTGCCACCCAGAAAAAGAACAGACTTGTCTCTGCCCCTAGTTCCTGGGAGGGAAGACCAAGGTCCTGGATTTTTCCCTGTGATAAGAATGGACTTGCTGTCACAAGCTTCATAGATAACAGGTGGGCTTATGCTGAGAGACATGAGACTTAGATGGGAACTGAGTATAAAAAGATGCACATGAGCCTCACGGGGAGGGCTCGTGCTGGTGTTCCATCGCAGGCCTGGTGGCTTGGCATCAAGCTGACACTGTGATATCTTCATGAAAAATCAGGACAGGAGAACTCAGCATGGTGCTGGCTGCAGAGTGGACCCTTGTCCCAGGATGCGGCAGTGTCTGACTGAATGGGCGTGAACCATGTTTTCAGACCTCACCCTGTATATACGTTAGTACCCAAGTGGCCTGACTTGTATATGATAACCACACTACCGTGTGAGGACTCTTCCCTGTGTTCTGAGGGATATTCCACCAAGTTATCTTGCCAAAAGGAGTGTGGGACCCCGAATTCATCTTAAGTGTGGTAGCCTGGGGAGCGGCATCTTCGGAATGAAGGCAGTTTCACTGGGAACTTAAGCAACCTTCAACTTGGGGGATCTTTGTCAGCTCCTGGTAGACAATCGGAGAAGGGAAGTGCAGGATACCATTTGGTATCTGAGTACCCCAAGTCACCCTCGCCCTTCCCTGTCCGTCCCTCTGCTCTTAAACCAAATCTCATAGCATGCTCCATCAGCTTAACCTTCCCCGTGGCTCACAACATGGCTGTGCCCACCTCCTGTGCCCTGTTCCTGCCATCGTCATTTTCCATGGGCTTGTCAGAAAGACCCCTTTTGTGATCTCCTGCTTCCGCCCGGAGTCCTACAATATACCCTGCAATGAGCCCTGAGGTAGATGTCCTCCTCCCAGACCCTCGTAGCCCATCCTGATCTTTCCTTACCCACTCTCCAGTCTCACTTCCAACTGCTGCTCTCCAGTTTGCCCCTTCAGCATTCTGGCATCCTGACGTCTCTAGGCAGCCCTTGCCTCAGCCTGCCATGGTGTTTGCTATTTACTTTTGACTAAGTGTATTTCTGGTTCCTCATGATGCTTCATTTTGGCCTCAAAGGCAAGCAAGCCCATCTGACAACCTTACACAAAAAGCCCCTTTCCTCTTTCCCATCCGCCCCCTTCCTCCTGTTCTCCCCTCAGTGCCTGCCTTCTTCAGGATGGTCCCTGGCATCTGACACACATGGGTGCACTTGCTCATGGTCCATTTCCCTCCAATAGAAAGCCCGCTCCCCAAAAACAGGAACCTCCCTGGGGCCATGTCTGCCCCATCACCCCTGTGCTTCCCTTGTGGCTCAGGGAGGGAAGGCTAGACCAACAGATGCTTTTCCTAGAAACTGCTAGCAAAGGTGGCTCCTGAACGACCTCTTACTCTGCACACCACTTCACTTTCCTACCAATTTTTAATAAAGATTTATTCACACAGATCCAGAAGGAATCACAGAAGGACTGGGCAGTTTCTAGCAGTAGAACCCTTGGTGATGAGGTGACACATGGATGCTGTAGCAGTGCACCACACAGGACATTTGCTGTGACATTCGCTGAGGGGTTGAAGGTGGAATAAACTAGCTGCCACCTCCACCCTAACTGGAGGACCCAAAGGTCACTATTAACAGGAGGGTTTGAACTGAAACCCAAGCACGCCCTTTTTCTTTTAAAGTATACAGTCTTCGATAGTTTGTTACAGCAACAGAGAATGACGGACACAACTGTTCTCTCTACCCTTGGTTTTCTAAATCAAAATCGCTTTTGAGTTGCCATGGGGAAATTACATTTTAAGGTCTGGGTTTTAACATTTGGACCCCCTGTAAGTGTTTAATGTCTTTAATGTCAAGGCTTCTTACATCAAAGTGCTTCAGAATTTTGTAACAGAATGAACTTGTCCACACTGAGTGGTTTTATTGTAGCTCTCAGAAGCCTGCCTCTGGTTATGGGCTTACTTGGGGACAGTCAGTCACATTGCTGTCTCTGGTCTTGCTAGATAGGTTGAGGTTAGCCATGTGCAGGGTTCACTGGGGGCCTCTGTCATACCTCATAATAGTTTCTGAGCGAGAACAATGAACGACCTCCTCATCCACAACTCACCTCCTCCTGCCTCTGCTCCAAACTCAGAATAGCTGTGCCAAATAAATGACCATAGTCACCGGGACATGCCACCTCTGCTGTGGGCTGAATGCTTCCCCTTGGTTTACTTGCCAAAGCCCCAAGCCCCTGCTCTCTAGAACCTGTCTGCACATAGAAGGGCTCCCACCTAAGATGGCTTAAATTAGGTTTTCCTCTTTACTGTGCTTCTGACTTTGAATTTGGACCTGTTTTGAGCTACCCCAGGGTGGCACAGACTCTGGTCATGCTGGACAGGGCACTCAGTCACAACACCCTGTGATCAGAGAGGGAGCCACGACCTACACAGCATGGATGCTGTGCCATGAACTATGATGCTCAGTGGGCACGGTACACTAGCAAATTCTCAGTAACAATGTTTTCATCAGTTGGTCAGGATGGACCCTCACTGTAAATCATCTCATTTAGAGACAGATATGAATTAAAATGAGGAGGAGAGTGTGGACTCTCATCCTATCCATGCAGTCTTTGCAAGAAAAAAGCAGGACACCAGCATCACCTAGAAAGACCTTGGGCAAGGGCATCAGTAGAGAATCCCCAGAAGAAACTAAACTTGCCACACCTTGAACTTGGACTCCCAGCTTCTGCAATTACAAGAAAATAAACGCCTGCAGTTAAGTCACACCTTCCCTGGTACAGCCCAGCACACTCACACTCTCCAAGCCAGTGACCACGGTGGCATTGAGACCACAGGAATGTACTGGCTTTGGGCTGGGTGGCTGGAGAGATGGCTCAGTGGGTAAGAGCACTATCTGCTTGTCCAGAGGACCTGGGCTCCATTCCCAGAATCCGCAAGGCAGCTCACAGCTGTCAGTAACTCCAAGATCTGACACCCTCAGATAGACATACATGCAGGCAAAACACTCATATACATGAAATGAAAACAAACACATCTTCAAAAACAGTGTTGAGCAAAGAAACACCCTAGAAGGAAAAGCATCAGACTAACCATTTATTTTATACAACAGAGTGCAAAATGCCCACCGACTCCAACAGGTTGGGTAGATGCCTGGCTGAACTGTGACCGTTCTGTGAATATGAACATCGTGAGCACAACACCATGGGGAAACTGAGGGTTCGCTGAGAAGCACAGGAAAGAAAATGAGCCACCTATGCCCCTGCAAAGTTGTAGATGAGTTTCTTCAATTCCTTGTTCTCCCTCCCTCCCCCTCTCTCCCCCTCCCTCCCTCTCCCTCCTCCTTGGCTCTTTTTTTTTCTACCCTGTGTTCTTTCCCATATATTTACAGAAACATCATTTTGGCAAGCTGCCTTTTCTCTTAACTCTGAAATATGAAGGTGTTCCCTACATTATTGAAGGTTCCTCTCAAGCAGTTTTCAATGGCTGCCTTCCAGAACTTTCCATGTCTGCAGGTGGCTCAGTAGAGGCTGCAATCTGCCCCACTTGGGCATGCACTTGTTTCTATTTTTGACTAATATAAACACGCCCCGATAAACATCCTCCTGAATGCATCTTTGTACACATCTCAGGCAGCTTCCTCGGGGCGGGCTTCCTGGAAGTGGGATTACTAGTTAGGGATTTCTGACATTCTGAGAGAGGAAAGGCTAAAGCTTTCTAGTCATTATGATGCTTTGTAGGGCGACGGCGCAGCTATTTCCTCTGGCCCGTGACACAATTCTAAACATTTCCAAAGAGAAAAGAGAAAAGAAACCGGGGGCATCAATGTCCATTGTCAGCACAAGAAAGTGGCTCCCATCATCGGCTGAAATGAAGGTGGCCTTTAAGTGGGAATGTCAGGGAAGGACAGGAGAGGAAAAGAGCAAGGGACAGAAGGGAATGGGGTGGTCCAACTGTTTTTATGACACCGTGGAATTGGAGCCGTTTTACATAAGGAAAGGGAGCAGTCTGGGTGTCTGCTATACAGTTCTGCATGGCTCTAAAGACCAGGGGCTCACCCCTTACCCACGATGTCTTGGGGCAGGATTCAAGCATACTGGTGTCTACCCTGGCCCCAGGATCTGGGCAGGGCACCTCTAGGAGACTCTCAGGGCCATCATGGTGCCTGCTTTGTTTTCTTACATGCAGGGCAAGGATCTTGTATGCCAAGCTGGAGAATGGGGGTACCCTACATCTGGGGAGGCTGGGCTGGGGAGGTCCACATCGTGGGGACTTGTAGTGGCCAACATGCCCACCTGCTGTGTGCTCTTCTGGCTATGTTAACTCCACTACTGTGGGGATAGCTGTGTGACAGCCAGAGGAGGGTTTACTGACTAGACATGCCACAAAGAGAAAGACAGGAGGCAAACAAAACACCCATCAACATCCTCCTGGAGAGAAAAGCGTGAAACTAGGAGGCACATTCTACTCACAGTCTTCAGGAAGGGTGACCATGTGTGGGCCTGGAGGCCACTCCATCCTCCTTGGTGTGGCCTGACCTCAAGTCTGTGCCTCAGTCTCTTCCCACCTTGTCCTCAGGTTGAGCTGATAGAGAGACTCCTTTTACACCCTCATGGGAAGAAGTCAGAAAGTCAAAGGCCCCTGACTTAGGTGCCTAGCATGTCCTCAGACCCAAGTCTAAGTGCCAAATCCCTCAGCGTACAAACAACAATCATGACTTGCTCGTGTGACTACCGCATCAGACCAGAGGCCCAGGTCCTCCACTCTCACGTGCCTGCAGCAGGCATCCTATCTCCTACAGCCCTGGACCCCGCCAGAGCCTATTTAATCGGACATATCTACAGCAAATAGGGAAGCTTTCTAGACTGGTCAGGCGATATTCAGAGAGAAACACTAGCTTCACGCATGTAGATTACATGGATCGTGGTATATCGAAGCCACCCTTGCCCTTCTGGCTGTGTCTAACTAAGAATTGTCACAGTTACCCCATGGGTAATCAGATGGAAGTTTCTAGGCTTCTTCCCTATAGAGTGTGCCACAGAGGACTGATTTAGGCCCCCCTAGTCAGTCAGGTAGCTGGAGAAGGCTGCCCTCCTATCAAACACCTTCTGGCTACCACCCCTTTCCCCTGAGAGGAGAGCCAGCTCCACAAACACCTTCCAGGCAAGGGAGAAACAGCTACACCCCCAGGCACAGGCACTGTGTCTCTAATTCTTTGCTTGTAAATAATTACCAGGGAGCCTCAGACATCTTTCACAGAGGGCGAAAGGACCAGACTAGTCCGCAGAGCTCTCATTCTGCCCAGGACAGAGGCCAAAAGTGCCTAGCTCAGAGTAGCCAGCGGGCTCCAGGGAATTTCCTCTGCAGGCTCCTTAGTCTTTGTTGAGTGCATTCCATGCACATCGCTTTGCTTTCTCAAGTTCCTGAGCTCCCCACCCTCGCTTTTAAAAAAGCCCGTGGGTATGCTGACCTCAATGAGATGATGATAGAAAATGAATCTGAAATTGATTTATTTTTAAAATGCCGTGAAAAGATATCACAGTGTAAACGATTGATAAAATGGCCACATAGCCATGAAAGCATACTGCTCTTTGTCTGAGAGACGTGCCCCAGGGGCCCTAGAACTCCAGCCGGAGTCAGAAAACCAGCCCAGACTGTAGCTTTCATACCCCTTTCTCAGGTTCTCTGTCTGTGTGCAGGGTCTGGGGGAAGGAGACAGCTATCTGGGTGGTAGGCTACACACATAAGGATTTGAAAATCTTAGTCGACGCCATCATCAGAACTGGCACGTGTGCACAGGTGCAAGCCACCCACTCACCTGTCCTCTTGGCTGCTGTCGGTCCACAGTCTGAGGGTGGTGAACCCTGCAGGAAGACAAAACCAGAAAGGTACATCAGGGAGCTTGGCAGCCAGGGATTCAGATTTAAATATTTTAATTTAAATTTAAAAAGTTAGTATTATTTATTTTGTGGATGTCTGGCTGTCTTAGGGTTTCTATTGCTGTGTAAAACTTCATGACCAAAAGGGAAAGAAAGGGCTTATTCCAGTTTACAGCTCTCAGGTCTTACTTTATCACGGAGCGAAGTCAGGGCAGGAACTCAAGGCAGGAACCTGGAGGCAGGAAGTGAAGCAAAGGCAGTAGAGGGGTGCAACCGACTGGCTTGTACCTTACTTAGCCTGTTTTCTTATGCAGCTCTGGCCCACCTGCCTAGAAATAGCACCATCCATAGTGGGCTGGATCAACCCATGTCAATGATTATTATTAATCAATTAACAATAATATCATCATTAATTAATAAAATACAAATCTGATGGACGCGATTCCCCAGATGACTCTGGCTCGTGTCAAGCTGAGAAATAACCAACCAGGACAATGATGTATGTGTGTGGGATCACACATGTCACCGGGCACAGGCAGAGGTCAAATGACAACCTGCGGGAGTAGGTTCTCTCCTTTCACTATGTGATCCCAAGGGGATGGGTCCAACTCGATCTGGCAACTCAGATTTCTGGATGGAGAGGGCTAGCCCTGTCCCTGGGGAGGTGAGGGGTGAGATGGGCCAGGGACATGATGCATATAGCCTGCTCTGGGGGCCGGGGGACTGAGCCAGTCAGGGTCCTGGGGCCACCATGTCATCTAGGGAGGGCTGAGAAGAGGGGCTGTTGGAACAGGTATAGGCAGGATCCGGTAAGCCTCCTAGGATGGGCTGCTTGGCAGCACAGGTGGGGATTCCTCTCCTGGCATTCCTGGTTTGGATGGGGGGGGGTACCACACAGTCCTAGGGAAGGTGGTGAGGAAAGACAGCTGCTGTCAGACAAACATCAGGTCCCACATGATGCAAGAGGAGCAGACTGCAGACGCTAGTGTCCCTCCACCCACACCGTTGCTCTCTTCTTCCTAGAACTCTTCACGGGCCAGGCCTAGCAGGAAGAACGGGGTGGAATCTGTGACGCAGTCCACCTAGGACACTTCCAGGGCACACGACAAGACTGAGAAAGGGCAAGGAGCAGATCTTGATGGGCAAATCCTCGACATCAGGCCTTGTGCCCTTATGCCCCTGCATTCCTGTTCCGTACTCCACACAGAACCCACTCTCTCCATACCCTTCTTCCCAAGCCTGGGCTAACTGAACCATACAGTCCCTGAAGCTGGTTCCACCCTGTGCCTATGCATCAGCACTGGGAACCCCCACCCTCCTGACCTTGCTTACTGGCCTCAGCCTGCATGGTTGGCCTGTTCTTCACCCCTCCTCCACCTTTAATCTCCCCTGCTACCTCACTGCCTCTTCCCTGCCATGGCACCGCTTCTTGTTCCTCTTAGATCTGAGCTGGGCCCTCCCTTTTCCTGGAAAAGCGTGAGTTTACAGAGACCAAGGTGCAAAGCCACGGGGAACATAAGGCCTGCAGTGGGAAGGGCAGACACAGGCCAGAGCAGGTAGTCTGAAAGCCCTCCTTAGATTTTTCTGAGCAGAAGGTGAGCAGCTGGCCAGTAACCACCTCCAAGTCTCCAGAACCAGACTCCGGAGGAAAGCCAAATGTTTCCCAAGCACGTGACTTTCACAGCTGGGGAAACTGAGGACACAGGCAGGGATTGCAGTGGCCAGGAAGTGGCAGAGCCAAGGGTCTGTTTGCCTGCAGTCTGTGCTTCCCTACTGGCTGCAGCCACTGACTTTCATTGTTCCAAAGCCATTGCTCCAGCTAAGGCTGCCTTCAACCACTAGGCTGAGCTGGAGCCTCTCTTGATCCTTAAGCAAATACTGCTGATCTTCTAATACAGATGGGAAGTCCCAGTGAAGCTGCGGAGCATGTGCAGACAGGGCAGGTCAGCCCTGGGGCAGTAGAGCATAGTCAGCCGGCAGCTGGTGCTGCCAAGCCTGTCCTGCACAGGGGTCTTCACATGTGGTGCCCAGCTGAGATCCACACACACAGGCGCTAACCACGTGGCCATGGTGATGCTTTCTGACACTTGCTCTGCATAGACAGACTGTCGAGATTTGTGGGGTGCAGTGTGACTAGCATGTGTGTGCACCTGATGGGGTCACTGCCATGCCCATCAGCTTAGGCATTCACCATATCTGTGTTAAGAACACTCATCATCCTCTCAGCTAGTCCTATCAAAATACACACTATGTGGCTGTCAGTCAACTTTCTGTAGATGTGGGCAGATGCTTCTACCCATCGGTACCCTGTGCCCATCGAGATCCTGTCTCCTTTACCCACCTCCCCAGGCTCTGGTAGCTACGATCTTACTCTATTCTGCTGGATCAACTTTTTAAGCTAAGCACAGACAGAATTTGTCTCTTTGTGCCTGATTTATTTCACTCAACCTAATGTTCTCCTGTGGCTCAGTGGTGGGAATCTCTTTCATTTTTAAGGCTGAGTAATATTCTAGCCACATACTCCTTTTGGACCCTCTCCTATATCAAGAAGAAAGTGTGGACTTGGCCACTTGTCCTACCTAATACCCTTTCTGGGAAGCTCCAAAGGCTTCCTCCCTACCTAAGGCTCTGAGCTCATGGAGATAGGGGCCTTGTTCCCAGGCCATACTCAGCCAGGTCTGGTTCACAGTGGTGCCCCATCTCCCCTAGCAAGATGAAAAATTAATGAGTTAACTGCCTTGGCTGGTGAATTTTTCATTATGGAGGAAAGGAGACCCTGTCCCTCAGCCAGGAGGGCAGTTCTTGGGTGTCATCTCTGCTAAGGTTTTTGTCCTAGCTGACCATGGCTATGGACCTGTCTATTTTTTCTGTCCATGAATAATGACAAAGACTGGGAGAGGAGCTGCTGTTAGGACCCAGTCCCACAGCCTTTAGCCTGGAAGATTCTGAGATGACCAGAGGAACAGAGCTGGGTCTCAGCATGGGCAAGTAGGAATGGGAGCCAGAGGTTGTCACACCCGTCCGTCAGCTCACACTCCATGCCCTTCTGAACTGCAGGTGAACCCTTATCACCTGGATCCCCTTACAGTCAGCCGACTGAGGGGGGCAGTAGCCTTGGAGCACAGTTGAATCTCAGGCCTTGACCCCAACCTGTGGTGATCAGGCCTCAGGGTGGTTGAGTTAGTGCTGCAGAGAAGTGGGGACCCTCTGATATCAGCCAGAATGCAGGGGACCAATATCACCAGTGACCAGGAAGAGAAAACAGGGCAGGGCTGGGAGCTGGGCATCATCATTTACTGGCCTTGTTTCTAAGTGAGTCTCCCTTCTCCAGCCACAGGTGGTGTGGGGCCGATCAGGAGGCTTCTTGGAAGAGGGGGCCTGGATATAAACTTTAAAGCGTAATCACCTTTTCCAAGTCCACAGGGACTAACTCTAAGGACCCCTGAGGTCCCCTCTGGGCAGACAGTGAGCGAATGAGGTTTTAGCATGCATCTAACTGTCTGGTCATAAAGTCCTAGGGCATTGATTCATGTTGGCTAGGTAATCAGCAGGATTCCTGTCTCCTCCATGATTGTCTCAGCTCATGTGAATGCCATTTCTGCACATGCTAATAGCACCAAAGACCCAACCCACCTACCCAAACAGGTTATTTCCAGGAGCCCTGGGTCCTCATCTCAGGGCTGGCCTGTTTCTGGTTGAATGCTGGGAAAGCCGCAGCCTGTCTCTGACTTATCCCTGTTTGTGGGCTGGGGTTTGGGCTACATTCAAGTCACCAGAATGGACTTGGGGAAACACCAATCCTCAGCTTTCTCCAAATCTGGTGGCACAAACAGAAGTGCCCAGAGGACTGTTGCACGTGGGCCCCTTTCGCTGGGGATGAACAGACACATCGGCGCTCTGACAAGTCCTGCCTTGTGTGTACCAGCTTCAGTTCACCCAGGCCAGCCTTTCCCATCCCGACTTGATCTCATCTCTTCTGGAGTCAACCAGCATTCCTCAGGCCATGCTCTGAGGAGAGGCGGCCCCATTGATGTCTCAGGCACCTTGCCCACTCTGCCAATAGGAATCCGGGGTGTGGAATTTCACCCTCTCTGAGCAACCTCTTCACAATGCTCCTGTTTCATTTCTGGCCAAGACAGGAGGATACCCCCTCCCAGCTCCTACGCGCTCCACCTCCCAATCTCTGTTTTTCACAAGCTGGTGTATTTTCTCTGCAGCAGTAGGCCATGGGCTCCTAGGAGGAACAACTGGGGGACACTACTTTGACATGATTTGAACACGTGACTAGGGCCATGGTAGCCTCAGTGAGTGTTGGGTTCTAAGCAGCTCCTATTGCTCTCCCAGCCATGACCGGATGGAGCTATGAAGAATGGATTGAGATGTGGAGCATGCCACAGGTGTCAGCCCTTGTTCATCTGCCCCTCCTTCCTTAGCTGGGCTGCTGTGATTGGGACAGGAACTGAGCAGGGACAACCCTCCTCTTGGCTGGCAGCAGGTAGGAGCCGAGATCACAGGAAAAAGTGGGCGTCTTTGTGTCTGAACAGAGCCAGTGGCAGTTCTCAGATCCCAGATACCCTCTGAAACTGGAGTTCATCATGGGACATTTTTTTTTTCCAGATAAGGGACACAATTGATATTAGCTTTGATGCTCTGAGAGGGGGTGATGGGACATGCCAGGGTGCTGGAACCCAGCCCAGACCTGGGGTTTCTGGTTCCTCAGACACATTACCAGGGGAGGGAACGGTTTGTGTGGGTCATTGAACAGTGGTAGCGCCAAGGAAAGTGTCTCTCTCTGCTTCGACTTGGCTGCACATGAGGCATTCAGAAAGGGCACATCTGGGGGCCTGACACAGACATGGCTTTAGGGACCAGGGGTGTCATGACCAGGGTCAAAGTCTGTGGGAGGTACACCTGACACTTGCTAGGCTTGGGTTCCACTTTCTGTATTGGTTTTCCTCAGAGGTCAGGGACGGATGCACACCCACCAGGTTGGGTTACAGAATCCATTCCACTTCCTGACCTCAGCCTTCTGGAGGTCTTGGTGTGGTCAGCGCAAGGGTATCCACATGGCTCAGAAGGCAGTGGTCAGGGTAGCACTCAGGGCTCCCCCTACGGTAGGAGTGGCGCCATGTCACTGAGGGACCTTCAGTGGTGACCCATCTCCATTGTCCCCTAGTGACAGGTTGTGTACTCTCAGCTGAGCGTGGGCCAGTTCCCTGGGGAGGAGCATTCTAAAGTAGGGGGCATGGCCTCTTAAGACAGGAGTGCTGTCCACGCTTATGCTAAGGACCCTAAGCCAGCCTTCTTCAATTGTTTATTTTGTTTTTGAGTCAGGGCCTCATGTTGTCTCGACTGGCCTCAAATTTACTTTATAGCAGATAACCTTTAACTCTTGATTCTCCAGCTCCCAAAATCTGGGATTATAGGCTTTTCTTCAAATTTCCTAATTACTGTTTTCAATTTATGATTGCTGTATTGTTCATTGATGGTAGCGATGATGTCTCATTCTAAAATAAGCTTATTTTGGTAACAATGATGATGACAATAACTATGACAAACAAACTAAGCTTATGTAAATAAAAATAAAACCAGGCAGGAGTTTCGGCGTAGGCAGTCTGATTGGTAGCTATGGAGAGGGCTGCAAAAGACTGGACTCTGGGAATCTGCCACAGTTCCCACAGGTACACTAAGTGCCCATACAGGAGTCAGGACCCTGATGGGAACAGTAGTCAGTGTTCACAATCAGAATTGGGACAAAGCCCTCAGGACTTTTGGTTGTCTCTTTGTGAGGCCAAGAGTAGACCTCTCTGTTAGTGCAACCATATCAGCTCAGGGGAAACACAGGCTTCTGGCCCTGTCCTGCCCAGGTCCCAGGTCCTAGGTCCTGCAAGCCCTGAGGAGGCTGCTAATGAGCCTGCTCATCTCCCAGGAAGTCAGTCAGAATCAGCACTCAGTGACAACCACAAAAGAGTGTGGCCAGGTGCCTGGATAGAAGACAGATATGCAATGGAGAGAAAAGGGGGCAGGTGGGTAGATGGATGGGTGAATGGGAGGAGACATAGACACAGAGAGATAGATGGGTAGATAAATGGATGGATGGAGGAAGAAGGGAGGGGTGAATGAATGGATGATGAGTAAATGGATGGATGGGTGGATGGATGGATGGACAGATGATG
>NW_004949099.1:27957976-27964005 GCF_000317375.1 Microtus ochrogaster
AGATGGATGGATGGACAGATGATGGACTGAAGATGGATGGATGGATGGATGGATGGGCGGATGAGTGGACTGGTAGATGGGTAGATGAGAGTGGATTGATGATAAATGGATGAATGGATGGGAGGATAAATGGCGATACATGGATGATTAGAAGGATGGATGGTAGATGGAGACACAGACGGAGAGAGCAGGGGACGGATGAGTGGATACACAAGTGAATACATCTCTGGCTACTTAGGATCGCCTGTCCCATTTCACCTATCCACAGATGTTTCCATTCTTCACAGAATTATAAGAAAGTTATCTGAGACAGAGAATTAGGGGTGACATTTCTGATCTCAAGTCAGATACAGCATCTCCTCCTTCCCCTTTTATTGGGGATTCATGAAGCCAGGATGGACATTGTGGCCTGAAATCAGAGTCGGAGCTTTTCCTTTGTTTTTGATACAGATTCTCTGACCCGGTGCCATGCCTCCATCTCCCCTTGACTAACACAGGAGACTGAGAAGACTGGCTCACATAAATCTCACAGTTTCAGTGTTGCATGGGCGAGAGAAGCCAAGGCTATGTAGGCATGCTGAGCCTGCCAATAGACTGGCTGCTGTATGTGGAGAGTTCCTTTTGCAGGAGTGTGCAAAGGCTTGGGCTCCAGTTTGTGCTGCGTTTGGAGTCAGTTCCTATAAAAGGAAAAGGAGCAGGGAGAGCGGTGAAGCCAGATGCTTAGGCTCTAGCTGCAGCATCCCCTTACTGCAAACAGCAGCACAGAGTCGACAGACAAACAGAATGAAAGCACAAGGCAGAGGCAGCAGGAAGGGACCCAGGCTCTGGGTCAGCCAAGTCAGAGCTTGAGTTCATCCCCAACCCCTGCTGGCTGCATGCTCTAACTGTTGCTGCAAGTCTCATTGCTTCCAACAGGTGAAGCTTCACCTTTGTGACAATCTGCAAGGCTGTGACAGGGTCAATAGATCTGACATGTCTGGTCACTGCATGGGTGGGCTGGAGCATTACTCATTAGGCTTCTCCCCAAGGTGCAGCAGAGACCAGTGTCTTCTTACCTATGACGTGTCTGTGGAGTGCCTCCAATGTGCCAGGTCCACCCACCATGTGCTCTGGGGATGCAGTGATGTTTGGCAGCCCCAGAGTCTGGCCTTGTAAAGCGTAGGGTCTGATGCCTATTTATCCAGTAGTCAAATAAATGGGAGAGGTTGTCAGACACAGGTTATGTAAGGAGGAGGTGAAGTAGGAGCTACAACAGGGACACATGTTTTCTTGGGGGCAGTAACACTAGGAAGTAACAAAGCAGGGCTCAAGGAGAGACAGATGGAGCAGGCACAGGTGCCAGTGAAGATGAGTGGGTTTGCGAACGGGGCAGGCTTGCTATGCACAACAGCCCTGTGGGAGATGGGGTGCAGCAGGTTAGACTTGAGTGACCACCATTAGTCAAGAATGAGGGGCCATGTGATATCTGTCAAGAAGAGAGATGTGGGAAGGGGGCTGCACCCAGAGCCCCACAGGGTGGATCTGAGAAAGATGGGGTCCGTGAGAAGGAGGAAAGCAGAAAAGGGGGATGAGTGACAGCGGCATGGAGGAAGGGGGACCCAGGAAACCAGTGTGAAGTGGACATCCACTGGGTAGTAGAACATAATGTTGGCCACAGAAGGAGAGCAGTCAGAAGCGGCTAGTACCCAGGTGGCTGTTATGCAGAAGTAAGGGGTAGGAGCCATGCAGTGCCCACCCTAGCCCCAGGCCTAAAGCTCCACTGTACCCTCTCTGACTGTGACAGCTGTGGATGGGGACATTCACCGAACAAGATAGTGGCATTAACAGTGCTGGGCACAGAGTTCATAGGCCATAGGCTCCCTTTGTTGTCTTTCTGAAAGTACTCAACCATCTCAGGAACTGTCAAAACGTGAAAGCCTCAACTGTCCTCTGATACTCCACATCCTGTGACCAGGGTCTTAGGTAGCCCAGGCTGGCCTCAGACACACTATGTAACAGAAAATGGCCCTGAACTCTGATCTTCCTGCCTCCAGTATATGGATTATAGGTGTGTGTCTACATAGCTGGCCTAACTCCCTCTCGAGACATGAAAATATTTAAAGCAAGAATGGTGGTGTAGAAGCTAACCTGGTCTACAGTAGTGAGTTTCGGGCCAGCCAGGGCTACGGAGTGAAACTCCTATCACAAAAGCAAAAGAGAAGCAAAGAAACCAAACCAACGAAACAGTAACCATAGAAACTCGGCTGGTACTCTGAGTTCTCTGATTCAAGAGAGCTGTCCTCTGAAGTCACTGGGAATAGGAGTTGCGAGTTTGAGACCATTGTTCTCAGGGAAACACAGGGCTAGGCTCCTTTGATGCCACTGAAGAGAACATTATCTTGCATCTTTAGCTGTTTAAATGCAAATTATCACTGGTGTTGAAGTTGCTCCCCAAGTCCTGAACTGTCAAGGGTTGGTGAATTTTTTAGGAGCTGGGGTTAGGAGGAGGAAAACCAGACCACAGCAGATGTACCCTGGAAGGTAATCTTTGGTCCCTACTTTGTCCCTACCATCTCTCTTATGGCTTAACCTGCTATGAGGTAAATGGCTCTATTCTGTCCCTGTCCCCTCCCCCTCCCACCATGGTATGTTGAACTACCACAGGCATAAAGCAGTCAGGTACTGAAGATGTGAACTAAAGCAAACCTTCTGTTGGTTTCCTGAGACAGGGTTCCTTATATAGCCCTGGCTGGTCTGGAACTCACTATGTGTACCAGGCTGACCTGGCACTCACTATGTAGACCAGGCTGGCCTTGATCCCACTATCCGTCTGACTCTACCTTCCCAGTGCTGGATTATAGGAGTGCAACACCACACTCAGCCGAAACTTTGTGAGTCTCCTCCCCACTAACCAATTTTTATTTGTGTGGTTGTGTGGATGGGCATTGTACACATGAGTGCAGTGCCCTTGGAGGCCAGAAGAGGGTGCCCGATCCCCTGGGTCTGGAGTTACAGTCAGTGTAGGTGCTTGGAGCCAAATTCAGGTCTTCTGCAAGAGCAGTTGAAAGCTGTGCCATAGCTCTAGTTTAAAGAAACTCTTTTGTGGTAGTTATGTTTCTGTTGCTATAAGAAAACGCAATGACTGAGTTTCTTAGTGGTCTAGTCTATGATGGTGGGAAAGGCATGGTGGCAGGAGCAGGAAACAGAAACTCACTTCTTGACCACCCACTGGAAGCCCAGAGCTCAAACAGGAAGTGGGACAAAGCTACAAACTCAAAGCACCCCTGATGCCCCGAGTGGTATACTTCCCCACCTAAAACTTCTGTTATCTCTCCCAATTGTGCCACTTAGAGACCAAGCATTCAAACACATGAGCCTACCAGGGCCTTTCTCATTCAAACCACCCCAGCTTTCTGGAAAATCTTAGGCGCTTTATCACAGGCATAGGGAATGTATTCATTGGTGTGAACTCATAGCAGCAAGCACTCTAACGTCTACATGAACACAGCCCACGTCCCACACACCTCTTCTGTTTTCTCGGGCCATGAAACACAGCACATTCAACACGTTGTATGGGAGCCATAGTAAAGCATACCATCACCATGAAGCACAGGGTAAGGAAACTGTGGCCTTGGAGAGCCCACCAGGAGCATACTTGTTCCCAGCATGAGAGTTGTCTCTGCGAGGCCAAATGTGACCCTGTTCCATTTTAGGTGGGAGCATGCTTGTCAGGTGACCCATTTTTCACTCTGCCTGGTTGACCACAAATGACCAGGAGAGCACCATGCCTGGGATTGCAAACCACATACACCAAGTGGGTGAGTTTGCAGATTCAGATTCTATGAAGCCTGGGTGACTATCCTAGCAGGCATCTGTAGACATGACCCTTTTTCACAGTGGACTTTCCCAGCAAATACAGTTCAGGGCTGGGATTGCTATGGATGTTCTGTGAATGCCATTTGACACACAGGACACCCTGTCTCCACCACGTCCGAGAGCTAGCTACAAGTTGAGGATCCTACAGCTGACAAGTTGTCAAGCAGGAATGGGACCCAGGACACTTCTGGGCATTCTGGTGCACCCTTAGCCTTACCTGCGCATGCTCATTCTGAAAGCTGTTTCAGCACACATCAACTTTCTTCAAGCTCTGTTTATTTTCTACCTCCTACCAAGCAGGCAGCTCAGCTCCCAAACGCTATTAATCCCTGGCTTCGATTCATTGAAACAAAATGTTGCCAAGCAGCAATCCTTTTACAACCCACATGGGTGGGGGCGGGATGCACAGAGGGTGCTTAGTGCAACGCCTCACTGTAAACACACCCACGTCAGCTTGCCAAGACGCAGGCCAGGCCTGAGGGAATGCCACTGGATGCCATCAGGTGCCCAGCGAGCCCCCATGCCAGGGACTGACCAGGCATTCTCACAGCTACCTGTGAGGCACTGCTCTGTGCTGGTTTGAGCCAGTCTCTTGAATGCTCACTCATTGGCCACACTTCCAGGCTTTAATGGCAACAGCTTCTCTATCATGACTACTGAACTTGCAAGGCCCTTTTCCTCAGCTCAGGGGACATTATTGCTGTGAAGATTGAGGTTTGTTTAGAATGCAAAAGCACTGCCACACTCCCTGTGCTCTCTACTTCCTGTGGTTGACTGGCGAGCGAGAGGTCAGCCCACCGCAGAGGTGAAGGAAGGCGGGCTGCGATTGGGATCTCTGCCTCCCTGGAGTCTTCCTTTGAGCACATGGTCCCCAAATGAACCCATGCTTCAGAGTAAATGGAGCAGAAAAAAAAGGCAAAGGTGGTTCTGAGCCGAGACAGGTGCCAGCTTGATTTGCAGCCAGCTGCGTGTCTGGTGTGGTGGCAAAGGACACCACCCCTACCACCTTGGTGCCTCAGCTTCCTCAAATGGTTTTCCAGCTCAGGGTGGTGGCAGGGATCAGCAGGGGGCCAGGCTCCTGGTAAGCCTTACTTAGTAGTTCTTCAAATCTTTAAAGATTTAAAGCAGGGATCATGCAGAGTAAGGTATTCGCAGAACCTGGCGCTATTCCATTCTTCTTGTTTCTTAACTGGTAGAGTAACACGCTGATGTGTTGTTATTAACATTATTATGAACAGCCTAGTAGCAGGGAGGCACAAACTCTGTAGGTTTTATCTTCAACCCATTTCACAGATGAGGACTCTGGAGGCTCAGAGAGGTGAAGGTATTTGTTCCAGGTCACACAGCTGGCAAGGGGGAGAACCAGGACTTACATCTAACTCCTCCCAATGCCAAGAGCTCCTGACACCTGTCTAATCAAGGACACCCCAGTTCCTGTCACTCAGGACAGATAACTCTCTGTACTGTGGGCACAGAGAGGACTTAAACCCTGCCTGGGTGGCCCTGCACTGGTCCTGAAGCTAGGTGGATCAGACCTGGGGACACGGTGCATGGCATGCCCTTCCACCTGCAGGAGGAGGCATGGGACCTTCCTAAGTAAGAGCTAAAACTGCATATGGAACATAGCCAGGAGTGACTTTGTCCTTCAGTGTCTGGAAAGTGTTGCAATGTTAACATCCTGGTTTCTTTTCTTTAACTTTTTTAGATTTATTATATTTTATATGTAATGAGTGTTTCACCTACAAGTATGTATGTGCACCATGTGTGTGCCTGATGCCTACTCATAGAGGTCAGAAGAGTGTGTTAGACCCCTTGGAACTGGAGTTACAGGCCACTGTGAGTGGTCACAGAGGTGCTGGGAAATGAACCCAGGTGCTGTGGAAGAGCCGTCTGTGTTCTTAACCACTGAGTCATCTCTCCTGACAGGGGAAGGGCCAGGAAACTAGTACACCAGGAGAGATGCCCTGAGATACTATCACACCATAAGAAGGGAGGGGACCCAGTGCTGAATGAACCAGGACTGGACTGGGCTGAGCCAGTGATGGACCCAGATGTGGCATGGCCTCTGTCTTCTCAGTGGTTTCTGGAAAAATCTTCTCTGTACTTCAGGGGTAGTAGGTGGAGCCCACAGGACAATGGGCACACATTTTTGCTAGCTTGGAGGATTTTGAATA
>NW_004949099.1:27964105-28006442 GCF_000317375.1 Microtus ochrogaster
TATATATATATATATATATATTCACAGAAAACTGTAGATTTCTGTATTTTCTTAAAACAGGGAACCTGGCCCTTAGATCCCACATCTGCATGAAGCTGTCACATCCTGGCACTGAGTGTGGATGGTCTCTTAGGGGGTCCACAGTCCCCACCACTCCCCTGGCTGACCCCTTCTTCACAGCCTGGGTTGGGACATCTACATTTGCCACTGGAGTAGGCCACTATACTCCGAGATGTTGAAAGTGTCCTTAGCCATGTTCTCTCCTGCTTGGAAGCTCAGTGGGGACAGGGACCTATCCTTGTTCACCTTGTTACGTAGGCTTGGCACATGGCAGATTTAGAAACTCTTTGCTTTTTTGGGTCTCACATAGCACAGGTTGACCTCGAACTTGCTGGGTGGACCTTGAACCTCCTGACCCCCCTGCCTCTGCTGGAATTGCAGGTGTGCACCACGGCCTCTCTGTTTGCCTCCCTGTGTGCTAGGTGGGCTCTTTCTGGTGAGCTGACAGTCTATTGAGGAAATGCTCCAAGGCAAAGCCAATGGCTTCAGTGAGTGATGTCAGCACAGGACGAGGGGCCAGTCTGCCTGGATTTGGGCTTTGGCCCTGTCACAGTGGAATGCAGGGCACCAACTAGTTCCCCCCCCCCCCCAGGCCTCCCTCAGCTTTCATGGGTGGAAAGAGAACTAACGAGCTTACTGGGGACCCTGTAAGTGATCTGGATAACTCTGTGCTATAAAGGCCATGCTGGACAGGGCCTGACTTGGTCCCCACTGTCACTGGGTCCCTGTGTTGTGACAGCTTGGTGGCTCCCCTGCTCACCTCCATTTTCCCACAGCACTCTTACTGGCTGGGGGTATTCTGAGGATGTGCATGTGTCTCTTGAGCACAACCCAAGAGTCAGAGCTGTGAAATGTCACAAAAGGAAGAGGATGAAGAACAAGTCTAAACAGGGGCTTGCCATGACTCCTAGAAAGTGGAATTGTTGCCCAGCCACACGTTTGTGACACTGGATGGTGACTTAACCTCTCAGCTTTTCTTTCCTCATCTCTGAAACAGAAATGCTCACAGCCACCTTTACAGGCGCCAGGGGAATAGTCACACGCTGATGTTATCCACACACTGGAGGGGCTTCCAGGCCAGACTGCTGCCACCGATAACTGCAGACATAAATCCCTCCAAGCTAGACTCCCCCAGCCTCCCCGACAGGATCTATTTGTCTTATTCAGGTTAGTTCCTGCTGGAATTATGCTAGAAACAGTCCCTTCTTTGAAGTGAATGAACCCTTATTTGTAAATAAACAGGAGCCAGAAAGGGAGCCCATCAGTCACTATAAGAGACTTTTGTTTCTTCTTCTTGTTTCTTCTTCTTGTTTCTTCTTCTTGTTTCTTCTTCTTGTTTCTTCTTCTTGTTTCTTCTTCTTGTTTCTTCTTCTTGTTTCTTCTTCTTCTTCTTCTTGTTTCTTCTTCTTCTTCTTCTTCTTCTTCTTCTTCTTCTTCTTCTTCTTCTTCTTCTTCTTCTTCTTCTTCTTCTTCTTCTTCCCTCTTCCCTCTTCCCTCTTCCCTCTTCCTTATCTTTCTCCCTCTCCTTCTTTATTGCTGGGGTATGAAACCAGGGCCTTACACACACCATTAAAGATGCTCTATCACTGATCAACATCTTTACCACTGTCCTAATTTTGAAAAGTCTCCCTAAGTTTCCCAGGCCTTGAACTTTCTGTAGCTTAGACAACCCCTGACCTTACAATCCTCCCGCCTCAGCCTATTGAGTCACTGAGGTGATAATCTACGACACCAAATCTGGCCTGGAAATAAGGACTCTGATGAAAATGACACACTTTGGGGATTACTGATATAGTCAAGAAAAAGCCAGGTCCCCCAGACAAGGGGACCAGCTAAATCTTTATTGTTCTTGCTTTAGAAATAACAACACCGAGCAAGGAAGCCAAGGCAGTGTAATTGCCCCAGCATCAGAGACAGTGTGAGCGCCCCAGCATCCGACATGGATCTGTAGGTTCCCTGGACCAATCTCAGCTCCACAGTGAGGCAGAACAGTGGCTACTGGTAGCCACTTCTCTCCTCCTTGTTCCACTGTACTCACCTTCATAACCCCCAGCCAGCCAGGGTGCTGGCCAGGCCTATATTAGCCTTCAGGACTTCTACCACAAAGATGGTGGGCAAGTTTGTCTTCCCCACTATGCTTAGCCATAACCTTTGTAGTAGCAGGCCTCGTGCTCCTGAGTGTGACACAGGGCACCTGTCCTGGTCTGAATCAGAAGTGTTCTCCCCTGGCTCATGTGTTAAAGACTTGGACCCCAGCTGATGGGTCCAGTTACAGAGGGAATGAGCTCAAGAGGGCTCTGCCCTAATCAGTGGATTAAGATAAAGCTACTGCTGGAGCCATAATCCTACAGCATTCCTGGGAAATGAGGGACGTTTGGAGGTGCCGGGTTGGAGGAAGTAGGCCACTGGAGTGTATGGTGGGGGCTTTATCTGACCTGGGCCCCTCTCGGTGTTCTTCCTGTTTTCTGGCCTCCGTGAGGTGAGCAGCTGTGCTCCAGGTACCCTCTCTGCTCTGTGATACTCCTTCAGAGCCACAGCAATGGAGCCAGCCGACCACAGATAGACACCTCTGGGAGACCTCCAAAGCAGGAGGTAAAATGAAGCTTTCCTTCTTCTAAGGGAGCTCCCTCAGGGCAGGAATGAGAGCTCAGCAGTTAGGAGGGCTTTCTATTCCCGGAAGGGACCTGTGTTTGGCTTTCAGCACCCATGCCTCGTGGTGCAAAACTGCCTGTAATTGCAGCGCAGAGGATCTGAGGCCTCTGGCTTCTGTGGGAACCTGCACTCCTGTGCTCACACCACATACAGACACATAAATAAAAATTACTAAAAAAGTCATTTTTTAAAAGGAGCTCCTTCAGGCACCTGCCACAGTGATAAGAAGCTAACCTATACAATCACTGAGGCCACATGACCAGTTTATAGCCAAGTCATCACTGGTTGGCGGTAGTTGCACAGTGAGACATTGACTCTCAGGAGAGCTGTGATCCTATCTACCTTGTCCTGGGTGTCATCCAAAAGTGGTCAAGCAACTCCTGCCCTCAAAATATGGCTCTCAAGGCCTCCCATGGGTATCCCAAGCCATCCACAACTCACCTAGGACAGCAATCTTCCCAATACTGAGACAAGGCCCAGGATTCTTTCTAGCTTTATGGGAACATGACTCTCAGGGACCACTGGACAGAAAGCCCTTACCCCAGTCTTAGAAGGCTGGGAGCCCAGTACCGGCTATCTGTGTCACTACTGATTCCATATGATAACTTAGAAGATGAGAATACAGAGGCCATCTGTACCCCAATAGCATGCTTTATCCCCAGAAGGAGCCTTGTGAGCCTCCTGATCATAAAACACATTGATGTCTTCAGCCTAAGACTTTGTCCACTGCTAGCTTGCCAGCCTCTCTGGTCTCCTTGACAATGGCCTAGGGATGATATTCTGGGGTTAGGCAACTGAGAGTGAGGGGACAGATTGGTACAGAAGCCACCCCGTATATACCCTAGGCTTTATGTGCTGAGGGTCACGATCTCTGGAGGTGCATTAGTAAAGCATCATGTGCAGTTAGTTCCATGCTCTGTCACATGGTTTTAGGCCCCTACAGTGGAAGTCAGAGCAGGTGGGTCCTATCTGAGAGAATACAGCACTTTGCGGCACTCAAGAGTCTCAGCCTTGATGCCTTGCGACCTTGACGGCAGCAGGAGTCAGGAGGGTAGCTGGAGTAATCTTGATGCAGAAGTTGTAGGGAGTGGTCAGTGGGGACTGTAAAGATGTGGTAAGTACCTGCTCAGTTTAGACTGCCTGGCTTCTACTTCTCACAAGAGTGGGAAACCCTATGGTGTGTGCCATCTTCCTACCAGCCAAGGATGGTACCTGCTCCGGTTTTGAGCCTCAGGTAGAAACTCCCCCATTGCATACGCAATGAAACACTCAGCCACAAAAACAAGCTTGAAGAACCGGGAATAAACTCCAGAATCACTGGACTCAGAATTACACAAGCACGAACCCATGTGTATGTAGCCCATGCCATTGAGGGCAGTCTGGGGACACCCAGGCTATACGGTTGCCTAGCTCTCAGGTGGCACAGAGTGGAAGGAAGTGCTGCATTGCGCCTGTGGCTAAAATCTCTGCTGTGTATCCTGCTCCCTACTCTGGTCTGGCCTTGGTGAACTTCCCAGGTAGCGTTATTCCCACAGATGTCCCTCCACACAGTCCCACTTCTGTCTTCATAGCATGATGTCATTAGTCATGATCATCAATCCTGCCAGCCTTACAATGACCAGGTCGGCAGCCACCACAAAAGGTTCTCTGGGGTTTCATGGATATCCTGGCCACAGCTTAGTGTCCATCAGCGAGGGTTGGAGTGAGCAAAGCCACAGCATGGCTCCAAAGCTTTTCTTCTCAGCCTTAGGGGGGAGGGTAAGAAGGAGCAGGGGAGCTATGGTATTACCAGTGTGACAAACACATGCATTTTGTCCCTCAGCAGCCAGGGAACATACATCTCCAAACTTGGAAGATGAGATTGTCTCAGTTAGGGTTTCCATTGCTATGAAGAGACACCATGACCACGGCAACTCTTATAAAGAAAAACATTTAATTGGGGCTGGCTTACAGTTTCAGAGGTTTAGTCCATTATTATCATGGCGAGAAGCATGGTGACATGCAGGCAGACACGGTGCTAGAGAAGGAACTGGGAGCTCTACATCTTGATCTGCAGGCAGCAGAGGGAGACTGCCACACCAGGCCTATCCTGAGCACAGGTGACCCCAAAGCTTGCCCCCACAGTGACTCACTTTCTCCAACAAGGCCATACCTACTATTAGTGCCACTCCCTATGGGTCAAGCATTCAAACACATGTCTATGGGGGCCATTCTTACTCAAACCACCACAGGGAGATCTTGCCTATTGACCACACAGGGGCCAGGGAGGAGATCAGCCTGGAAGTGGCATCCCATCCTGGTCCTTAGGCCCATGTCTGTAGCCTACAGCTGCCTCTCAGCTTCACTCCCAAACTCCTCAAACATCCTGTGCT
Organism: Microtus ochrogaster; assembly: GCF_000317375.1. Lineage (NCBI taxonomy): Eukaryota > Metazoa > Chordata > Mammalia > Rodentia > Cricetidae > Microtus > Microtus ochrogaster. The sequence goes on from NW_004949099.1 coordinate 27,969,190, forward strand.
CACTCAAGATCTCCTGACTGAGTGAGCCAGGGACCTGTATACAGGAGCGTGAGATGCCAACAGGGGAGCCGGGGCAATGTGTAGGAACCATTAAGCTTCTTGTCTCAGGACTGGTGGGAAGGGCTGGCCTAAACAACCCTTCTACATGCAGAACCTGGGGACTCAGCTCACTACAGCTTAGGGATTCAGATGTTGAAGGCCACATGAGACTAAAAAAAAACTTCTATTAACAAAGACTGCCCAAAAAGATGAAGTTGGTTCATTGATTTTCTGACTTAAACAACTCATGGAATTTCCATACTAACCTACAGATTTTACCCAAAACTAAGATTTTACAAAAAACTAAGGATAGGTAAAATTCATGAAATGAAAGTTAGATCACAGGACTCTAGGCACTGAACAATATGGTCACTGGAAACAGAAAGGACAGGGCCAGTGCCTGTCTAGCAGAGAACACTAAAGGCGGTGACAGAGGTGATGGTGGCAGTGGTAAGGAGAACTACATAGCCCTCTAGATACCTCTAGCAGGCTGCTTCAAAGCTGACAGGGCCTATGTGCAAGAAAATAACTCAAGGCTTGGGAAAGAGCCACTTGATGGTGTCAGAGAAAGCAAATCTGACAAGCAGACAGATAGCGTTTAATGCCGCCAGCCAGACTGGAAAAGTTCACACTCTATGGGACATTGACTTAAGTGTGGTGGCCCCTGAGTGTCCGCAGGGATTGGTTCCTGGACTTCTATAGAGGTGAGAGGCTATAATGGTTTGAAAGAAGGCAGTGGCACTATTGGGGGTGTGGCCTTATTGTAGGAAGTGTATTACTGTGGGGGTGGGCTTTTAGGTCTCATATATGCTCAAGCCATGTCCAGTGTTCCAGTGTCTCAGACCACTTCCTGTTGTCTGCGAGTCAAGATGTAGGACTCTCAGCTACTTCTCTAGCAGTGTGTCTGCCTGCATGTCACCATGTTGCACCACAATGATAATGGGCTAAATCTTTAAAAACGCAAGCTACCCCAAATAAATGTTTTTCCTTTTTAAGAATTGTTGTGGTCATGGTGCTTCTTCATAGCAATAGAAACCCTATCTCAGACAGAAGTTGGTACCAGGGACTGGAATATTGCTATGACAGACCTGACCATGCTTTTGTCTGAAGGAATATGGACCTTGGGACTGCGATTTAGAAACGAAATTCAATGCTTTTCATGCTGCTTAATGGGCCATACTAGTATGATCAGGGAAGACAGAGGTGACTAGAGTGATTTGAACTGTGGGTGCCTGGATCAAGAGGTTTCAGAGGAGAAGAACGTTAGTATGTGGCCTAGATGTTGGTCTTGTGAATTTTGCTGAAGAATGTGACTGCTTTTTGCCCCTGTCGGAACAGTCTGCCTGAGGCTAAAGTGAAGAGTTTTGGATTAGTTCTGTTTGCAGAAGACATCTAAAAGCAGCCTAGTGTAGACTCTGTAGTGCAGTTATTAGTGGCAACTCTAATAAAGATTTATAATGAAAAGGAACAAGCTGAACAAATAAAAATACATAATGTACAGACTGAGAAAAGGAACACCAGGAAGTAGGATAGAGCTAAATCCTGTGTTCAAGCAGATAAACAGATTAAGAAATGGAATAAAGGGAGTGATGATCTCACTCAGCTAAGTTTCCAACTTGTGAAAGGAATTAAAGAAAAGCTTAGAGCTACGTGTGGTGGCGCACACCTTTAATTTCAGCACTCAGAAGGCAGAGGCTGCCAGATCTCTGAGTCTGAGGCCAGCCTGGACTACAGATCAAGTTCCAGAACAGCCAAGCTTAGGCAGTGAAGGAAATCATGGACAACAGAAAGTTGGTGAAGATGTAATTGAATGAGGGGACCATGTTCCAGCCCCAGAAGCAGCAGAACTTGCAGCTTCAGCCAGGTGGTTCTGACTTTAGAGTCAAGGATAAAAGAAAGGCACTATGGGACCTTCCTCTAGGACTAAGAAAGGCTGATGAGACCAGGCATGTGTCAGGGGTGTCCCTGAATGAAGGCCTAGAGAGACCATTATATGAAGCTATGAAGGTGAAACCTGGATTGTCTTAGAGGCCCTAAGATGTTGAAGATGCCAGAGCCATGGGATACCTGCCAAGGAAAGCTGCTAACAGGGAGTAGAACCAGCTAAAGAGAAATAAGAGTGTTGCGGTCAACAAAGCTGAAAGGAGCCAAATATCTGAAGATGCTTTAACATCAGACATAGAGATGCAGAGTTTGGAGTTTGCTCAGCTGGCTTTTGGTCTTGCTTTGGTCCAGTATGTTCTCACCATGCCCCCTTCGTTATGTCTTGGAATAGTAATGTATATTATGTACCATTACATATTGGATGTATGTGATCTGCCTTTTGATTTTGATTTTACAAGGGATTGCAGTTAAAAGATTGCAGGAATCTCAAAAGAGACCTAGACCTTTAGATTTTAAAATAAGTTTGAGACTGTGATAGACTTTTGAAGTTTGACTGAATACATTATTTTTTTTTTTGCATTATGATATGGCTACAAGCCTTTGGGGGTCAGGGAGTGAAATGTGGTAGTTTGAAAGAAAATGGTCCCCAAAGGGAGTGACACTATTAGGAGGTGTGGCCTTGTTGAAGTAGGTATGGACTCATGAGAGGAAGTGTGTCACTGTGGGGGTGGGCTTTTAGGGCTCATATATGCTCAAGCCATACCTAGTGTCTCAGACCACTTCCTGTTGCTTGAGAGTCAAGATGTAGAAGTCTTTGCTACTTCTCCAGCACCATGTCTGCCTGTATGTCACCATGTAGCACCATGATGATAAAGGACTAAACCTATGAGACTGTAAGCTACCCTAATTAAATGTTTTTCCTTTATAAGAGTTGCTGTGGTCATGGTGTCTCTTCACAGCAATAGAAACCCTAATTAAGACAGAGGCCAAGGGTGCTCAGGCCCCTTTTATAAAATGCTGAGGTATTTGAGGTATTTTTAGAGACCCTGTGTAATCCCCTCCCATGCATCAAATTGCCTCTAAAATTAGAACACCTAATTGTTAGTGCTATATTTGGCCAGGGTTCTAGCTTCATTTCCATTGCTGTGATAAAATATTCTCACAAAAAGAAAACTGTGGGAGAAAGGGCTTATTTGGCTTACAATTCCAGGTTATAGTCCACTGTGGGCAGGGGAAGTCAAGACATTAACTCAAGTAGCGGATCCCATAACACATCCTTGGTCAAGGGTGGAGAAACATAAATATATGCAGTCCTATTTGCTTGACTCAGCTAGCTTTCTCCCTTGTGGTGATGTTCTGGACACCATATCTAGGGAATGGTGCCACCTATAATGGGCTGGGTCTTTCTACATCACTTAACAACCAGGATAATCTCCTGTAGACATGTTCCCAGGTCAAGCAATGGTAGATTTTTCATTAATATTCTTCCCAAGGGATTCTAGGTGGCATTGAGTTGAGGGTTAAAACCAGTCAACAAAGCTAGAAATTGTCTCTCTCTCACTTATGTGCTGACCTTAATCACCAGTGCAAAGCACATGTATGGATTTTGGAGAAGTTATTAGATTATGGGAGCTCTGACCTCATCAATTTGTTAGTCCATAATATGATGACATTACTGATTGACTGGAGAAATTGGGCTATAGAGCCTAGTTGGAGAAAGAGTGTCACTTAAAGGGGATATTTTGTCTCCTGTCCCCTTCTCTCACTATGCCATCAAGTGAGAATCTTTTCTCTATCATATTCACCCTGTACCTTGAGCCCAAAGCAGTAGGTCCAACTGAGCATGGGTTTATACCTTACAAACTCTGACAAAGTAAGTTCTTCCTCCCTTAAGGTTGTCACCTTAGCTGTTCTGTCAGAAAAGTCAAGTAGAGAAATTAGTACCAGGAGTGAGGTTGTGACTGTGATTATCCATCAATGGGGTCAGAAGCCTTTGGGTTGGTTTGCAGAAGGAACTTAGACAATTATGGGGGAGATAGCTAGAGAGTCCTTTAGGTTTAAGGGGTAGTTTGGGTGGGATTGCAGAAGACCAGAATGCTGACAGGAATTCAGTTAAGTGCTTAAGAGGTTTCAAATAAAAACTAGGTGCCAATTTGACTAAAAGCCACTCCTGTTACATTTTCTAAAGGAACTTGTGCACACTTTGTCCATGTCCTGAGATTTCATAGGAAGCTGAATTTAAAGACAACGCAGTAACCAAATGGAGAACATACACATCCTATTCTTGCAGTTCAGGTCATTATTTTCCCAGAACTCATTTCTCAGCTGTCCATGCACTCAGCAATGTCTGCAGGACGCCTGGTTACTGTTGGTGCTGACAGTGGATCCTGCAGTCACTGAATGATGCTGGCTTTGTGGGTACGCAGAGTGCAAGAGTTATAGGGTCCCGGGACTTCTGTCAAGGTTTCAGAAGCTCTGAGAGGCTGGGCAGTGTGTGACAAGGTCAGGATAGGAGCAGGCAACTCTGGAGAGGGCAATCATGAAGATGCAACAGTGATGCTGAAGACACACTTTGAGACCCAGGAAACAGAGGGGTTTGGGAACGTGGAACATCTGCCAAGGAAAGCTGCAGCAACAAGCAGATCCAGCCTGGGAGGACAGCTGCATGGGCTGCAGCTGTGGGGCTGTAGAGGAGGGGATTTTCAAGCCTTTGGGGTTTATGCCACACCAGCCTGAGTCCCTGAGACCATACAAGGAGTTACAGGATTTAATGTTAGTCTCGTGGGGTTTCAGTCTTGCTTTGGTTTGGTCTTAGTCCTCTCTTCTAGAATAGAAATACTCTATGCACTATATCTTGGAAGTATGTAATTTATGTTTAACAATTCTTTAAAGGTTTTTTTGTTTTATTTTCTGTGTATGAGTATTTTCCCTGCATGTGTGTATGCACCATGTGCCTGCCTGTAGAAGTCTGAGAGGGTGTTAGATTCCTTGAAACTAGATTGAGATGGTGGATTTAGATGCGGCAGAAACCAAACCCAGATCCTCTGTAAGAGCAGTCAAGCTGGGCGTTGTCATATGCACTTTTAATTCCAACATTTGGGAGGCGTACACAGGTGGGCCTCTGAGTCTGAGGCCAGCCTGGTCTACAAAGAGAGTTTTAGGACAGTCAGGGCTACACAGGGAGGCTCTGTCTCAAAAAAAATTTTTTTAAGTTAAAAAAAGAGAGAGCAGTATTTGCTCTTTGGTGTTGGGCCATCTCTCCATCCCCTTTAACTTATTTTTGACTATTATAGAGGCTCACACTGAGAGTCAACAATGAGTCTCAGAGGACATGTAGACTTAGGCTTCTAGGAAACTCTGGAACTGTTGGATTTTAGGTGTCTGTGGAGGCGCTAAATGCACTTTGTATTAGGTGACCAGGAGCCTTTGGGGCCAGGAATGGAATGCTGTGGTTTGGATGGTCAGTGCCCCCCACAAAGGCTCATGTATGCAAGGTTTGATTCCCAGCTGATGGCACAATTGAGAGCTGATTGGGTCTAGGGCATCAACTTCATCAGTGGGTTAATTCATTGCTGAACTCAGAACTGATGGGTCATTGGGAAGTAGGATCTGGGGGAAGGAGTGCCTTTGAAAGGGAGTAGAGCTAGTGTACCCCTAGATTCTCTTTCTGTTTTCTGGATGCCAAGAGGTGATCAGCTATTGTCCTCATTGATTCCTTCCATCATGAAGTCATCATGAAGTTCCCACTTCACCGCAGGCCTGAAAGCAGTGAAACCTTTCCATCATTAAATTGTTTGCCTAGGACATTTTATTATAGTAACGGGAAGTAGAATGACACAGTAAAACAGTGCAAATGCTGTGTAACTTATTTAGTCTATCATTTATAGAATAGTAACACACGCAGTACGAGTTCAACATAGATGCAAAGAGAAAAACCAGTCTGTGGCTGGTGGAGTCCATAGAGGCAGAATCCTTGGCTAAGAGGGCTGGTTGTGGCAGCCATGAGTCTTAGCTCCACAGTGGGGCACAGTCAGGGCTCAGCTAAGGACTTCCTTGGTCAACCTAACAAATGTCAGAAGTGCGGCATACATGGAGCCCATGGCTTCCAAGCAGCTGGATGACGACCCAGACTAAGCACAAGAATATTTATAAGAATGCAAATGTCTCAGAATGTTAAGCCAGGGATTTTGTTTTAACCTTACAGATCCTTTGTGTATATATTACGGCTCCCAGGTTTGGGTTTTTATGGAATTCTTGTGTGTGCAAATGTGCGTATGTCTGCATCTGTGTGTGTTTGTTTTTTCTTTGCTTCTTTTTCTTGTTTGGTTGTTTCGCCATATTCCAAGTATTGTTTGTTTCTGAATTATCCTGTTGCATTTTATCATTACTGTTCCTTAGATGCCTGGTTTTCTAATGAGAGACAGAAGGGTGTGGATCTGGATAGCATGGGAGGTGGGAAGAAAATGGGAGGTATGTGGGGGGAGAGGTATGGTGGTTTGAGTAAGAACAGCCCCCATATATTTGGTTCATATATTTGGATGTTTAGTTAACAGGGAGTGGCACTATTTAAGAGGATTAGGAGGTATGGCCTTGTTGGAGGAACTCTGTCAAGTCAGTGTGAGTGGGCTTTAAAGGTTCAAAAGCCCAAGCTGGCTCCAGTATTTCTCTCTTCCCACTGCCTGTGAATCCAGATGTGGAATTCTCAGCTACTATCTCAGCACCATGTCTGCCCACTTGCAGCCATGCTCCCTGCCATGATGAGACTGTATTAAACCTCTGAAACTGTAAGTCAGCCCCAAATGAAAGCTTTCTTTGATAAGAGTTGCTGTAGTGATGGTGTCTCTTCATAGCAACTAGCTAAAATGGGAGGGGAAACTATAATCAGAATATATTGTATGAAAAAAAAACATACTTTCATTCAAAGAAAAAAAAATTATCTGGGCTGGAGAGATGGCTCAGCAGTTAAGAGCAATGGTGTTGCCCTTGCAGAGGACCCAGGTTCAGCTCTCAGTGAGGTTACAAATATCTGTAACCCCAGTTCCAGGGAATCTGAACCCCCTCCTGGACTCTATAGGAACATACCTACAAGCAGGAAAAACATACATACAAAATGAAAATAAATTTTAAATTTATCTGAGAGTTCTAGGGAGATAGTACTGAGGTAAAGCATTTACTGCTCAAGTGTGGTTCCTGAGTTTGGAACCTAGGCACCCATGGAAAGTCCAAGGGTGTGTGGTGACCTGCCTGTGATTCCAGAACTCAGGAGGCAAAATCAAGGACACACTATCTAAACCAATGAGCTTTGGGTTCAATGAAAAACCCTGTCTCAGTATACAAAGGGAAGAACCATCTTAGAAGACATTCTAGCCTCCATGTGTACACACACACACACACACACACACACACACACACAGACACACACACACACACACACCATACACATTTAAAAGAAAATAACTCTTTAAAACAAAACTGATAACAAAGCAATGAAGTATTTAGAATAGATGGAAAAATTAGGACTGGGTTTATGGCTCAGTGGTAATGAACATGTTTTACTCTTCCAGAGAACCCAGGTTCAATTCCTAGCACCCACATAAGTAACATTTTAATTCTAGTTCCAGGGGATCCGACACCCTCTTCTGGCTGCCATGGGCACCGCACACATGTGGTTCACAGATGTTCAGGTAAAACACCCAAACACATAAAATAAAAATAAATAAACCCTAAAAAAAAAAACCCTAAACCTGAAAGTCATTTAAAAAAAACCTTGGAAAAAATTAAAAAGAGGACAATCACGGCTCAAAGATCAGGAAGAGAAACAAACAGGCATGCACTGCTGGAGTGTCCCTTGCATGTGAAGTGGGGAACTGTCCCCTGAAAAGGGACCAAGGTAAGTCAGAGCTACAGATAGTAAAAACACAAGCAAGTAAGAAAAAAAACTAGAATTAATAAGTCTGCAAAAATAAATCAAGAGACTCACAAATGGTGCTCAGCTAGGGAATAGAGAGGCAGCTCCATCACTAAGAGCATATACTGCTCCTGCCAAGGACCTAGAGGACTGAGTTTAGTTCTCAGAACCAATGTTAGGTAGCTCACAACCCTCTCTAACTCTGGTTTCAGATGACACAATACCACCTCCTATCCTCTGTGGGCACTGCACTCAGACCAAACACACACACTCACAGACACACACACACTCACACACACAATCTTAAAAAATAAATCCTAATAAAATATATTTAATTAATCCAAAGGTCAGCAGAAAAGGAGGAAAATGGAAATGATAGTGACGCAGATTGGGTTAATAATCAAGGTACATATTATATAAGGAATTTATTTCAAATACAAAGAGACATATAGATGTACAAGGTACATTTGTGTCGTATAAGAAATGTATTTCAAATATAAAGAGATATATAAATGGATATAAGAAATAAAATGGGAGAAGAAGATATACTATGTCACATAGCCAAATGCCGTGGTGGCTACAAGAAGAATCACTGCAAAGAACACTGCCAACACGAAGGACAGTCAATGTGCAATGATAAAAGAGATGATTAATTTAAAAAAATATAAAAGTGACAAATGTCTAAGAAGCAAAAGAGCATAAAACACACATAACAGGGCCAAGGAGACAGTCCAAAGTGCTTGCTGTACACACATGAACAAAGTACACACATGAGCACCATATGTGTGTCTCTCTAATCCATGTGAAATCAAGGTAGGCACAGCGAATAGTCTGTAGCCCCACCACTTGGAAGAAGAGTCAGGGAATCCTAGAGTAAGTTGGCTATCCAAATTAGACAAAACAGCAAGTTCAGGTGTGGTCGTTTGAATAAGAATGGTCCCCATAGGCCCCTGTATTTGAATGTTTAGCCATTAGGGAATGGCACTATTTAGTTCACTAAGGATTAGAAGGATTAGAAAGTGTGGCCTTGTTGGAGGAAGTGAGTTACTGGTGGTTTTAAAAGACTTAAAGTTTCAAAAGCTCACACCAGACCCAGGTCATCCCCGCGCCCCCCGCCCACCTCTCTGGATATAGCTCTCAACTACTTCTCCAGCACTATATCTGCCATGCCAGCTGCCATGCTCCCCACCATGATGATAACGAACTAAGCCTCTGAAACTGTAAGCCAGCCCCAATTAAACGTTTTCTTCTACAAGAGTTGCCTTGGTCATGGTGCCTTTTCACAGCAATAGGAAAGTGACTAAGAAGTTGGTACCAGGAGTGGGGTATTGCTGGGCCAGGCCTGACCATGCTGCATGTTGGCAGAAGGTGGGCTTTGGGTTAGGAAGGCAGTGAACACTTTAGGCAACATTTAATGAAGCTTCCAAGTAGGAGCAAGGAGGACAGCGGTGCTGAGAACAGTATGGGGCCAGCTCATGAGGTTTCAGGGTGGGGGATAAATGTTAGCAAGAGCCCTAGAGACCATTCTTGTGATATTTTGGCAAAGAATGTGTCTGTTTTTTGCCCTTGTCCTAAAAATCTTCTAGAGGCTAAATTAAGAATTTTGGATTAATGTCATTGGCAGGGGAAATTTCAAGACAACCCAGTCCCATGGTTATTATAAACACTCTTATGTAGATCAATAATGAAAAGGAGCAAGCTAAGCAAGGAAAAGTCAAAATGTACAGTTTGATTAGAAAAGAAACATGAGGAAATGTTTTATTGAAGTCAAGTCCTGTGTTCAAGGATTCAAGGAGACAAAAAGTTTAAAGAAAAGCCTGATGCTAAATGGGTAAAGGGAGTGGTGACCCCTGGACAAGACCCCACCCAGCTAAGCTTTCAGTTTGTGAAAAAGAATTAAAGGAAAGCTTAAGCAAGAAGGGAACCATCAAAAACAGAAGATAAACAGAAGAATTTGGCAGCTTCCGCTATCTGGCTTTATCAAGGAACACACAAGAAAGGAACCTGCTGCCATGCTCCTGTTTCTTCTTCTTTGGTTGGTTCCAGCCATGGGCAAGAGCCCTTTTGTTCTTGAACATTCCCAAACTCCTCGTGTGAGAGAAATGCAGTCTGAGATGAGTGTGCAAGGCTGGAGCTTCTCCTTGCTGCTGTGTGTGGCGTCATGGTACTCAGCATAGCTCATGTGACTCTTGATGGGAAGCCCTGCCACCGCCATATGAAACACGGAACTCTGCTCAGCTGGCAGAAGATACCAGAGTCACTCAGGACTCGTAGGGGGCTGTTGCCATGACCTCCTGATGCTCTCAAACCTGAGGATGCTGAAGTCCTTTACACAAAATTGTGCGGTCTTTCAACAGAGCCTACACAAGCCTGTTCAGGATATTATTGTTGTTATTATTATCAGAGTATACATGTTCATTTGTGCATTCATATGTGTAGGCACACATGGACGTGTACACACAGGCACATGGAGGATAGAGGTCAATATTGGGAGTCTTCTTTTATTGCTCTCCACACTATTTTTTGAGATTGGGGTCTTACATGAACTTGGCCCTCAGTGACTTGGCTAAGCTCTCTGGACAGCAAGTCCTAAAGATTGTTCTGTCTTCTCCTCCCAAGTGCTGGGATTATGGGTGCATACCTGGCCTTTTATAGGGTGACTGGAGATCCAAACTGAGGTGCCCCATGTGCAGCAAGCCCTTTACCCACTGAGCCATCTCCTCAGCTCCCTGTCATGTACTTTAAATAATCTCTGATTGTATTACAATGTTTAGAAGGATCATTCATAATTTGCACATATGACATAAATGTCTTATAAATAGTGGCAATGCTTAGGGAGTCGTGGGGAGAGGGGAGTCTGCTTATGCGGAGAATAGTCATGGTTTCCATTCAAATATCCTCTTGAGTTGTCAAGATGGCTCAGTGGGTAAAGGATCTTGCCACCAAGCCTGAAAAACTAAGTTCAATTCCCAGGACCCACACGAGGAAAGAGAAGACTGATTCCCACCAATTGTCCCTTACCTTTACTTACATGTTCTCTCTCTCTCTCTCTCTCTCTCTCTCTCTCTCTCTCTCTCTCTCTCTCTCTTTCTCTCCCACAAATAAATAAATAAAATGCAAGAAATATACAAATATTTCATTTCCTGGTAGAGTATATTGAACCAGCAGATTCAGAATGACAGGTGACCAGGATTCTCAGCAGACGGTCTTTCTACAGACAATACAGAATTGCATCCTTTTGCCTCTCTGGTTTCAGTGACAGGAAGGGAGCAGAGGGGCTGGTATCTGAGAGAGTTTGCACTTAGGACCTGGGCAAATTGCCTACTTAAGGATAATGACAACTCAGTTGAAATCAATAGGTTTCTGCAGATCGGGGTGGCTTTGAACGTTTCCCTCTGTCCTGGAGCTATCGGAGAAGACAGGAGATTACAACGGTTCTGGCATCCAAATTGCTTTGCTCTTTAAATGCTCCCCACCTGAAACCTCTTTGTGTCTTATCATTTTAACCCAAATCCATCACCCTGGAGACCCACTTGAAGTCTTTTCATCATCCAAGGTCAGCCTCCACACCTTGAGCTGCAGGGCACCCCACTTCTACAGTGCCCTGTCAAGTTTGTCAGCTCTGAGATTCCATCACTCATCCCAGGCATGCCACATGTCTGATCATTTCCTGAGCATGCAGAACTCTGTGTGAGTGTGGGTCCTTCTGCATCCCCAAGGTACCACCCACCTGGTGGACTTGGTGCACTCCTTGACTAAATCGAAGGGACCAGATGAGTAAGATAATAAGAACAATCTGAAGAAAGGCTTCCTGACAGCATAATAAAGGATGAGCTGGAGGAAAAGCAATGGCCACCACATCCATCATCACTCCAGGTTCAAGCTTCTCATGTGTGCAGGGCCTGCTCAGGGCCCGTGGGGCACCCTGCCTGCTCTTCCTCCTGAACTAATCGGCGGCGAGACAACATGCACCTTGCGCAATAGCACCAGGAACGAAGCACCCTCATGCACAACATCAGAGGCTCGGCAGGATGTGCTTAATTGCCAGGTGAGGGAAGCATTAACTACAAAGGAGAATGACTCCATACCATGATGCAGGGAAGCGTGGGGCCTTCTGAGAGCAAGGATGCAGGAAGGAAAAGGATGTGGAATATATCTGGCCCAAGGGAAGAGTGGTACCTAAATTTCTGAGAGCAGGGATGCAGGGTATGAAGAAAGGCTTCCCCAGGCAGACAGGGGGTGGGCCTGGCAACAGGGGAAATAGACTCGGGTGTCCTCAGGGCCGTCAGCAGGCAAGTGTAGAAAGGGACACAGAGGTGTGAGGCTTGAAAGTGGGGTGGCAAACAGGAGCTCTGATTTCTCACAGTATTTCTGTTTATCCTCTGATCATCTATGCTCAAAACTTGCCATTTTCACAGGTTGAGGCTCAGAGGCCAGAAAGCAAAGGGTGATGGATGGACAGCACTGTCACCTTCCCCTGTCATGTCACATCTGCAGCTCTGAGGCAGCAGGGAGGATGGAAGTGAAGAGGGCACCAGGTTGTCCCTAGAGAAGACGCAGGCTCAGCTAACGTTTCAGAGGATGGGCAAGGGGCAGGCATGGTTGTAGAAGCCCCCTGTGGAGTGACCAGATGGAAAAGCAAGGATGGGCCGGGGCAGTGAAGGTGACATCTTTTCATGTAGTCTGAGAAGAGATGACAGGTAGTCATTGGAATTGAATAGAAGGTGGGCAGGTGAAAAAATAGGACTCTAGGGGACAAAAAGGGGAAGGGAAGCTGACCATCAAAGGGAGGGTGGGCTGCCTCTGTCCAGGTGCTAGGATGAAGGACAGATGGCAAGGTCGTGCATCTCCTGTTTGAGGATGCTCCAACTTGGCTATGTGTTGCATCCTGAAAGATGTGTGCACGGAAACATGGGGATAGGGAACAGGGAAAAATGCATTTGGGAGCATGTGGAAATGCATATTGCAAGGAGAGAATGGAAAGTGGCCTGGCTAGCAAGGATATCACCATTGGGACTGCCAGCTCAGCAGTGTTTCAGAGACCAGTCTGGTATCTGGGTGAATAGGGGTATCCTGGTACTTCTTCCTGCAAATCTGGACCAATTGAGGAAGGGCTGTTGGTGTATGTGGCAGGCACTGTCATAGGGCATTTCATGATTTATGTCTTGCTGGCCAGTCCAACCGCCTTACCTTTCCCTGTTGCTGTGATTAAACACTCCAACAAAAGCAACTCAAACAAGAAAGATTTATTTATATCAGTTTGCAGATACAGTCTTGTATATATCCTTGATATATTCTTGTTAGTGATGCAATGTAATGCATTGCTGGGTCCACACAACAGCTGAGGAGCCACCATGTAGACAGCATGATCCCACCTTGGAAAAAGTTGGCTGGTTCAGGGGTAAGCATCTTATCCAAACTAGACTGTGGTGCTTTGAATGAGAATGGCTGCCACAGGCTCATTTATTTGAATACTTGGTTCCCAATTGGTGGAAGTGTCTGGAAAGGATTAGGAGGTGTGGCCTTTTTGGAGGAGGTGTGTCACTGGTGGGTTTGTGGACTTGAAGATTTCAAAAGACTTGCACCATTCCCAGTGGACTCTGCCGGTCTCATGGTCATGTCTCCAGATGTGAGGTCGTGTCTCAGCTGCTGCTCTAGCACCATCTCTGCCTTCCTGCTGCTGTCCTCCCTGCCATGATGGTTATGGACTCTGATTCTTTGAAACCACAAGCCTCAAATAAAATGCTTTATTTCATAAGCTGCCTTGGTCATGGTGTTTTAACTAACAGACTGATGAGATTCCTTCCCTGAGAATATAGAACTTGAATTAAGAAATAAATGGTAAGTTTTCTCTTGTGGCCTAAATCAGAAAGTAGTAAACTCAGGAGTTATGGGTGGCCAGGATGAGAACACTAAAGGGTACTTGGTGGCAAGGGCAACAAAATGACCCTGCTGGCTAGCCTTCATAGTCCCGGAAGGTGCCACACAGGCTGCTGGCAGAGAGTTGCTTCAATAGGCCTCCTCAACTGAACAACAGGCTTCCTCAAGTGAACAACAGGCCTCCTCAAGTGAACAACAGGCCTCCTCAAGTGAAAAACCTGTATGCAGTACAATCACCTGGGCAAGCAAGATGCCCCCACCGGTACAATACTGGCATGACTGTTATGAGAGTAACCAACTGTTTTCTGATAGGACTTGGGATCACTTCAATGGAGGGGAGTGACGTTTCATACTGTGAATCTGGTCAAATGCTGGTAGCTGAGGAGATAATACCCGTAGGGGGAAGATACTGCTGTTTTGTTTTTGTTTTTGTTTTTTCTTAATGGACATGATGTGCCACAGACTGCTGCACAGTGAGTTGCATTTATGTCAATAGGTCAGTGATGCTGTCAGCTTGGGTCAGAGAGGCTTCGTTTTGCAGCAGGAGTGGTAACTACAGAGACCCAAAGCTGGTCAAAATATAAGAAGTGGCTGTTGAGTTCTTGACCATGAAAAGGACATCGGCATCAAGTCCTCCAAGGCTCAGGGAACAACACAGAAGAGGGACAGAAAGAATGAAGGACAGAGGACAGGGAAGAATGTAACTCCAGTCTCAGGGGATCTGACTCTTCTGGCCTCCATGGGCACTGCACACAAGTGGTGCATATATAAACATACAGGCCAAACACCCCTAGACATAAGATGAAATAAAAAACTTAAGTGTCATAATGAAATCAATTATTATAGTCTCAAGGCCTTTGTCCATCGTCGTGGGTGCTGAGCACATCTCCTCCATCTGAACTGGGCTTTTCTCTGAGCCCCAGCTTCACCATTGGCACATCCCTTCAGATGACTCCATGCTACCCTATTCAGTGGGACCCTTCACCCCAAGCAGGGTACCTCAGGGCTCAATGCACCTCCCTTTCCCAGTGTGCTGGCCGGACTGGAGACAAGTGAGCTCAAGGCCCTCCCTTTCCTGTGTCTTGCTGATTTCCCATGATGCCTGTTGTGGTTTGAATGTGAAGCGTCCTCTTCAGGCTCACATTCTTGGACACGTGGTATCCAGCTGGTGACACTGTTCTGGAAGGATGTGGGGCTTTTAGGAAGCAGAGCTTTAGCACAGAGTGAGTCACTGGGTAAAGGCCTTGGGGTTTTACAGCCTGGTTTCACTTCCTGTCTGCTCTCTACTTCCTGCTCCTCAGACAGAAGTCTCCTGTGCACACTCTGGCTGCCGTGGAGCCGCCTGCCCCCATGCCTTCCCTTCAGGAAGAACTGCAACTCTCTGATCTGGGAGTCAAAATGAGACCTTTTCTCCCTGTGCTTCTACTCGGGTATTTGGTCACAGGGCTGTGGCCTATGGTGAGAAACCCCTTTAGCCTGTCCTGGAACTAGTTCTTGTAGACCAGGTTGGCCTCAAACTCACAGAGATCGCCTGCCTCTGCCTCCCACCTTGCTCCCGCATTCCTCCATCTTGATTCATGCCACCATCTGGTGACCATACAGCCTCTGAGGCAGGCAAAAAGAATCCAGGAGGTCCACATCAATGGGGTGATGGTGGCTCCTCCATAAGTCAGCTCAGTGGTCCCCTTTCTGATCTGGTCTTCTGGGTGACCTGAGGCTTGAAGAGTGGGTGTGCTGGCTCCCATAGGGGGCATTCTTCTGGTCGAACAACACAAATGGGTCCCCAGCAAGGGTCTGGCTGGGGACAACCAGGTTCAGTGGACCAAAGACCTCATTCTGCACAGAGGGAGACTTTGAGCCTTGGCAAAGGGGCTGAGCTGTGCTCCTCCCCGGGAGAGATGCTGCGACCTCCGATGACACCCACAGCTCACCCCTCCCAACTGCAGGAAAACAGCACAGGGCCTAGGCCCCCTCGGAAGCCAAATTGGGCGTGGCTACCAGGAAAGATGGTTTCTGCTTTCAGAGTAGACCTGGCCTTTGAAAACCAGACTACACGTGTAACTTTGTAACTTTAAGCGGCTCCTGTACTACCATGAACACCATTGCAGTGCAGGAGAGGCAGTATCTCTAACACAGTTGCTGTGGAAGACAGCACATAGCCAGGGAAAATCTATGAAATTATCACCTGACCACTGGAATATATACCCAAAGGACAGACAGCTGGCGTTCCAAGAAATAGCAGGTGGAAGCCTTTTAAATTTTATTTTAGTCCAGACTTGTTCTCAAACTTGGGATTCTCCTGTCTCATCCTTTCCAATGCTGGGGTTTCAGGCATATGCCACACCTTCTCACAGAAGTATTATTCATAATAGCCCAAAGTTAGGAACAACTTTGTTTTTACATATGGAAAAATCCCACATTGTGGTCCATCTATATAATGGAATATTATCCAGCCATACAAAGGAAGTTTTTGACACACACGACTACATACATGAACCTTGAGGTTATGAGGCAAAGTCACGAGAGTGAAACACTGTAGGATCCCAGTTCTGTGGGGTCCCAAGAGGAGTCAACTCCACAGCGGCAGAAGGTAAAAGGCAGATGCCAGGGGATGATGGTGACTGAGCTTTGGTGTTTTAGATATGACAGCTACACAGAATACTTATGTTCTATGCTGCTTAACTGAACGCCTATAAAGGTTAAGATGATACATTTTATGTCCTTTGTATTTTACCACAATTAATGAAAATCAAAGTCAAAAAAACTTTACAGGGAACGTTATTTTGTAGTTTTTCAAGGAAATTTTTCCATCCAGCATTTCTCATCCCAGCACCCATTGCAACAAACCAGTTATGAGTCCTCCCTGGGTGTGTAACCCGCTACCCAGGCAGGTCAGTGCTGACCTCTGCCTAGTGGGCATGTGCTAAGACCAGGAGACAGTTTCTGTCACAGGGATGGGAACCCCTGTCACCCCTGCTGGGGACATTCTGTCTGAAGTGTACAAGGCCTGGTCTTTACCAGCTGAGGTGAAAGAGTATAAGTATCTTCACCACGTGTGATAGAGACAGAGCCAGAAGGAGGAGGATGTCCCAGCCTGGCCACTGGGGCTGGGAACCAGACAGAGCTCCTATGCAGTATCTTCACCACGTGTGATAGAGACAGAGCCAGAAGGAGGAGGATGTCCCAGCCTGGCCACTGGGGCTGGGAACCAGACAGAGCTCCTATGCAGTTAGTCACACTCTCCTTACCACTACGTGGCTTATTCAGTTGCCTTCCAGGCTGCTCCCAAGGAAGTTTCCAGAATGTTTTGCCAAGGGCAGGACCCCTGGAACTAAGTTAAGTACCTAGCAGCATCTGTAAGAACCCTAGCTGCCCCCAGCTCAGCTTAGATGTGTACTTTCTGTTTGGTTCTCTGTTCCCACAAGGGCAGCTATGGAGGAAAGAAGGCTGCACGCACGCTGACTTCCTGTAGTCTTTGCCCTCTGTCTTCTCGGTGCACCCTGATGGCATTACTTCCTTCCCATGCCTAGGCTGTTCATGCTGCCTAGCACACCCACCCTTCCTACCCCTTCTCTGTACAAGGGATATTTTATTGGCTGGAGCATCCATTTGTGACACTTGCCTTACCCTCGGGGGGGCCTTCCTGGCCACTTTGGGGGGGACAGAAGCCTTTTCTTTCCTAAGGTTTTACCACACAGCATCAACTCTGCCACACTGAAAATCTCTACATTGGAGCCCGGGATGAACTATATACATTGCCTGGTACCTTCATCTCTCACACCAACCTTCGGGCACCAGCATTAGTAGTGTCCTGCAGTTTACAAACGGAATTACTGAGGCACAGAGAGGTGAGAAGCAGCCTACCTAAGGTCACACAATCATTGAGGGTGGAGCTAGTATTAGATCCTAGCAACCAGATGCCAAGGTCCCTCCAGGAGTTTTTGATGATGGTGTCTGTCAGTCTCTCTCTCTCTCACTGTGTTATCTCTGGGTCCGTTGTGCTATCTGTCTGATAACTCAGTATCTAATTAGAACCACGTCTATAGGAGGTGTGATTGTTCATCTTAATTGTCAACTTGAGGTGTAGAAGAATTGTCTGCTAGGTAGATCTCTGAGTATGCCCATAAGGGATGGTCTTGATTAGGTTGAGATGGGAAGACCTGCCCACTGTGGGTGCATCATCCCCTGGGCTTGGGTCCTGGACTGCTTGAAGAAGAGAAAGTGATCTGAGCCCAGGCATTCATCTCTCTCTGCTTCTAGACTCTGGACATACAGTGGCCATCTGCTCTTGCTCCTGCTGCTGTAACTTTTCCCGCCACTGTGAATCGTATCCTTGAACTGTGGGCCACAACAAACCCATTCTCTCCTAAGCTGCTTTTGTTAGAGTATTTTCTTATAGTGACATAGAAGTAATGAGCACAAAGTCCTTGGTAAATATTTGCTCAATGACTGAGTGACTTCGCGGAGGTGACAATGCCATTTGAGGATCTTGCAGAATAACACAAGGCTTCAGAAGAGACGGAACAAATCCCACAGGGGAGAGATGGTCAGGAAGCTGCTTGTGGGAGGCAGGTCCTAAAAGAGGGTCCCAGCAGGATGCTACTAGGGTGAGAACAGGGAAGATATCCCCAAGAGGACAGAAGCTTAGGGGAGACTCCATGGACTCTGCTTCCTACTGTGTGTGTTTATCTTATGCCATCTGGGGCAGAAGTTTCTAGAAGGAAAGTGGTAAATGGGTGCCAGGAATCTTGCAGCAGGGTTTCATAGTCCCCATGGCATCTTAGAATCCCCTGGGAAACTGGTTTAAAAACATGTTATTGTTTAAAAAAAGCAGACTCTGCCATTCCCTGGAGACCCGAGGCTGGGTCAGGGAATCTGCATTTCCACACCTTGGAAAGGGCCTGACAAAGTCATGGAGACAGAGAAATGTAGCCATAGAGACTGTGGCGTGGTTTCCATCCTAGGTGCTCTTACACAGTCAGACAGAAGGAGCATAGTTCACAGGGAGAGAATTTCCAGAACGATCCGAGGCTGGGTTCATGCCACCCTTACATACATCACTTATGGTCAGGAGCAGCAAGGGAGACATGGTACCTCATTTAGGATGGAGAGCCCACCCATATGGCCCTTGCCATGCAGAGCACCCTGCCACATTTGTTCTCTTTCCCCCCTTCCTCGCAACCAGCTGAAGTGATGGCCTCACCCGTTAGCTTCCTGCTTACTCAAAGGATGAGGTTCAAATGCCAGGTCTTGGCATTCAAGGCCTCTTGCCACCTATCTCCTATCCAGTCTCTGATTCCTCCACACCTGCACCAGTCAAGGACCGTCATTTTTACACATGTTCTGTCACCAGGCACTGCTAAAAGCACCTGGGACAGAGGGGAGAGGGATAAGGTTCTTACCCCCAGATCACTCACATCACGGGGACAAGGGAACAAGGAATACATGTGACTAGAGTTGTCGCAAAGGTTTAAAAGGGACAACCTATCAACACCATGTCGTAGTGAGACTTCTAGGACACATGCTATCAACTGAGATCCCAAAGACAGGACGACAGCACTGTGGGGATGTGGAGAAGCCACAGTGAGTGCAATGGTCCTGGGGCAGGGATGAGCTTTTGTTCTAGGTGGTTAGAGGAAGTGAAAGGAACAGGACAGAGGGGGGCAGAGCCAGCTGGGCCAGGTCGCCTGGGCTGGGTGGACATGGGACAATATTTAATTTTTTTTTCATAAAGTAGAAGAGGAAATGACAGCAGAAATAGCTTAGGCTGTTCCTGACATTTAGGTCAGAGCCACGGTTTTGAGACCAGCCACTCTGGGTACAAGGCTCAGCTCAGGTCAGTGGGGCCCCAGAGAATGGCTAGAAATGGAGAGATCACTTTCTTCAGTTCCCCCAGGCCTACTGGGCTGTGTGTGACCCCGTGGGAGCTCTGCCTGGGTAGATCAGTCAAAGGGAGGGAGGGACAAAGCCCTTTTCAGAATTGCCGACCACAGTATAGGGCTCCTCTGTGGTGGGCATCCCTGTAGGGGCTCATGGAGCCTCCAGGGAACCACCTGCAATGCGTGCTCTGCACAGTGGGGGAGAGAAGAGCCGCCTCCATCTTGGCATGTTTCTTATGCTGACCATAGAAGGCCATGGCCAAAAGAGGGAAAGCCTCTGTTTGTGTTGGGGTGCTGCCAGTTCACCCACAAAGCCCATGAATCTCAGTATCTCACACCAGGTCTGTGAACCTTTGCCCTTGGGGGTCAGACAGCCCTGCACATCTCATAGATGGGAAGTTGAACACAAGGCCAAAGGATGGAGCAACTAGATTCAAGCCCAGCATGGCTCTGCCCAATTTTTCCCATTAAACCACATCATCTTTCCTGTTGGGGGGAAGCACAGCTTATCCTATCATAGGAGCTCTGAAGTCCCCATAGAGATACACCCCTCACATTTCTTCCAACAGTGCAAAGCCCCCATCCCTGGCCAAGTCTGGGACACTGAGCTAGCCACAGAGGCCAGGCTCAGCTGTTCCAACAACACCAGGCATTCCCCAGCATTTCCATCTCTAGACTCCTTGATCATGGGACTCAGCTCGCAGGTAGGTTAAACTCTGCCAGCCCCAGCAGCTTTGCTGGAACTTAAGGACTAATCCTGATCAGCAAAACACATGTGAGTCTCGAGCCCAGGGCTGGGTTTTAATAAGTTTGTTCTCAGATAGGCAATCAGACCGTTGGAAACACGTGCATGAAGGCATTGGCTCCCCATGGAAGGAGGAAGGAGCAGGGACCCTCAGGGGTGTGGAATAGGAGTTGGTCTCTTCCTTGCTACAAAGCTTCTGATCCTCTTCCGTGTTTCAGGAGGTGGCACGCACAAGCACATGCACGCAGATGATGGAACCAGGACCCTAATGTCTGGGCAGTCCCTCTGCCCATTCCGCATCACCAGCACCCAAGCTGCCCTCACCCTCAGCCCCTTCTTTGTCCCCTATTCCTGCTGCCCACCCCCACCCCTGCCGCTGGTGCGCATCTCCTGGGCTTGCTATCCAATCATTTGACAACACAAATCCACTACCTCCTCCACCTGCTCCTCAAACCTCCCTTTGCAGTGGAAAAAAAAAAAAGAGAGAGACCCTAAATCTGGTTCCTGCCCACTCAATGCCCTGACCACTGCTGGGCTGGGCTTCTGTCTTCACTGTCAGAGAAACTCAGAGAGGTTTCTTGAGGCCGGAAGTGACTACCAAGAGCTGTTTGAAAGGTCCCCTCTATGCCATTTCAAGGAGAAAGAAAGCAAAAGTCAGAGAACTTTAAAACCTTGCTTTGTGTTCTTAAAAGTCTAGTTGGCAGTTGCATACAGTTTTCCTGCTGGACACGGCAGTCCTGGATGCCCACCTCGGTCCTTGGGTGCTGGATTTCCAAAGACATTTATAGCTGTCCCACATAGTGATGGCATGGTATTTGTGTAAGGTAAGCACCCCTCCCTGTGTACTTTATTTCTACCTAACACTATGTAAAGGATCTGTAGGTTGTTGGACTGTAAGAATAGAAAGGAAAAAGCTACCCGTGTTCAGTACAGACCTCTTTAGTTTCAATTTTATCCTGTCTGAGCTTGGTTAGATCTGTGGGAGTAGAACCTGCATATGTGGAGGAGGAGGACTGTAGCTGGTACCGAGGGCCTTGCAGGTGGGGGTTCGGATGCTCTCTCTCCCTCTGCATTCCCCCAAGCTGGTTCTAAAAGCACAGACTCTGGGGGAGGCAGTCAGAGGACTGCAACCATCACTGAGAGGAGAGCCTGGGGCCTGCATTGGACTCTTGGCTGTGAACCCCGGTGCCTGTCACAGGCTCCCTGCTCTGCACCCCAGTGTCATCTGTAGACTTCTATTTCACTTCCTGACGAGCTTCCTGGCCCTGTCTGCTGCTCTGCACCTTACACAGGTTCAATGCCATTGCCTGAAAGAAATCCCCTACACACACACACACACACACACACACACACACACACACACACACAGATACATATACATACACACACAGACACACTCACAGAGAGATACATACACAGACACACACACATACACACACAGAGATGCATACACAGACACACACACAGATACATACAGACACACACACATACACACAGAGAGAGATGCATACACAGACACACATACACACACAGACACACACACACATACACACACAGACACAAACACACACAGATTTTTTTTCAGGAGGGAGCCATGGTTGGCATGAGGGGCCCCTCCTCCTTACAGAAGAACCCAGTTTTGCACACACTACTCTCTGAATTTTAAGCTCCCACCACATAACCAGCTTCAAATTAGGCTTTTGGGCATCCTATATTGTGGGTTTACTCAGCAATGAGGACACATCCATCAATCTCCTTTAAAGGTCTAGGTGGCCTCTCCATGCTTCTAGAAGCTCAGAATCCAGGAGACCCAGGGGACTCAGCAGGGTTTCTCAGCAGTGTGTTGGTGAAGGGATCCTTCACCCTTATGAGCCTCAGTTTCCCCCTCTAGAAAATGAAGAAACTCGACAGGACTACCTAGGAGGAGGTCTCTACCAATACCAGTCTGGAGCGGGTGGTGCAGACACTGTTACTGTTATTGTGTAAGTTTGAATTGTCCCCATAGGCTCATGGTTTGAATGCTTAGCACTTGATTGGTAGCACTATTTGGGAACACCATGGAAACTTAGGGAGGTGGGACTTAGCTAGAGGAAATGGGTCTTTGGGGGTAGGTCCTGAGATATGGTACCTACAGATACTTTCTCTCTCTCTCTCTGAAACAATAGCCTCAAATCACTCTTTCCTTCCTTGTCATTTCAGTTACATCAGATGTGAATGTAGCTAGAATACTCACTGTGGTCAGAGTCAGAGGCTGCCCCCATTTTGAAGATGTGAAACAAGAGGCACAGCCATGGGGCTGGTGAGTGCCAGACAGGAACCTTGAATTCAGGTGCCACAGGAAGCTATGGAGGATCCTGGACATCGCTGGGTGGAGGGTGGCAGATGGGTCCCTGAAGCTGCATGCTCTGAGTGTAGTAAGTGAGAGAGGGAGTCCCACCAGTGTACTGCACCAAGGGAATGCTCCACCCATGCAGAGTCCAGACTGCACCTACACACTGTGTCTGACCCTCCCAGACAGCTCAGAGCTCAGCACTATCTGCAGTGGGGAGAATGAGTCCCTGGGGCAGGGCAGGGAGGTCCATAGGGTG
Source organism: Microtus ochrogaster (assembly GCF_000317375.1). Classification (NCBI taxonomy): domain Eukaryota; kingdom Metazoa; phylum Chordata; class Mammalia; order Rodentia; family Cricetidae; genus Microtus; species Microtus ochrogaster. Next base: position 27,992,113 of record NW_004949099.1, read on the forward strand.
AGGAGCTTCCTGATTTCTTCATAAAGACATTGTTGGCTTGAGATATTTGAGATATTTGAGATAAGGTGGGTTGGGTAGGAGACCCCCCATTTGCAGACCTCTTGTTGCCATGTGACCTTGGGCATGGGGTTGCATTGTTGGGGTGAGGAGTTCTATGCTTGGGTCTCAGAGCAGGTCAGCGGTTCCTGTCTTCTGGTCACTTGCATGCTTCAGTGCATTTGATCCCATGATAAACCTGAGCTGCAAGACTCATTGTTATTGCAGTTGGAGGAGGTGTAGGGAGGCTGAGTGATTTGGCTGTGACCACACGGTTTAAGAATTACAATGTTGAGGTTTGGATCCTGGTTGAATTAGCTCCTGAACTGTACCCTGGCTGCCCCATGCTTCCAAAGTGGAACTCTAGGATGCTGCTTGGAATAACTATACTGATTAATAAGGAAAAATGATGCCGATGGTAAGCAGTTGTCCTCTGAGCTCCAGGCTGGCCCTGTTTCAGGATCTTTGTCCTTGCTACCCCATTCCCCAGAGGCTCCTTTCCATGTACCCCAACCTCTCTCCGTGCCTCCTTCCAGTCTTTTCTTGGCTTTCCAGTCTCTCCTCGATGTAGAGGCCAGGATCTGGAGCCTCCAGCCGACTGCTTTTTTTTTTTCTGTCTAAATGAGGACTGACTTTGAGACCCTTGGAGGACACTAATGGCATTTGGGACTCAGGCCATATTCTTGCAGGGTATAGCTAGGACAGGCTACCGACTTCCCTGAGCAAAGCAGGAGAGGGACAGCCTGGTGATGGCTTCTAGCTCCTGGCCCAGCCCTGAAGTCCTTCCTTGGAGGGTCCAGGGCCTACCTATCTCCTGTCTTTTCCCAGCCTACTTCCTGAGGCCGGGGACTCATCTCTCTGCTCTGCCCTCACAGTTAGTCTCTGACTTTACATTCAGAAGCAAGCCCTACAGACTTTGGATCAGACAGATGGAGGCTCTCCTGCCTGTGCCCTTCATTAACCCCAAGGTAATCTTAAGTGGGTGATCCACAGCCTCCCTGGATCACAGACCTTGGCCTTTGTCTCTGTTTACCTATGTGTCTGGAGCTGAGCTTTCACTCCACAGCCCGCTGTCAAACCCAGAGACAAGACACACCAGGCTAGATTGGCCCCCACTCTGGGCCTGACTCACACACAGTAGGTGCTCAGCAAATCCCAGGGGGACCCCTGAAGTCAGCATGGCTGGGTGAGAGGTGGAAATGTGATCAACAGAATCCTTCCACTGGCTGTCAGAGAGGACAAATTAAATTCGGGGACTGATGAAAGTCAGGCATCTGGACTTGGGAAGTTAAGTATAAACTGGGATGTGGGGGGATTTGCCTGGAGTAGTTTCTGTGAGAGAGACCAGAATCAGAGAGGCAGACTCCATGGGTGAAAATGAGCTAACAATGATGCTGCAGTTTGGAAAAAGGCAAACTGCAAGAGGCCGAGCAGTCAGTGAGGGATGATCACATCCCTCTTCAGACCTCAACTGAAGCATGAGATTTGACTTTTTGTGAAAGGGGATTTGACAGGCAGCTGCCACCCTAAAAATAATACCTGAGATGACTACGGGTGGCTGAGGGGTAGAGGGTGGGGGCAGAAACATATAAGTATAATTTCAACTAAAGTACAAAGTAAAAATAAAACAAGGAAGTTTGATCTGTGTTATTTTTAAAAAACTAAGTGACCCTCACGAAAGAGGCCTAGGCTACTGAAATTATTCCAGAGGGATGATTAGGACTGATTGATGCTCGATTGTATCAAGAAACAATTAAATCTAATATTGGAAAAGAATGTCAAAGCAATCCAGGTTTTCCAACAATTTACTTTGTTATGTGTGGTAGTGACTTCCCTGTCACTACAGGTATGCAAGCAGAGATGGGGGCAGGATATGGGGGTGCTTAAAAGGATTTTGGCATTAGATGGGAAGGTACCAATCAAAGGACCTCAAGGTTTTCTCCCCCTATGGTGCCAGGTAGGTGAGCCTGGGATGGGTTATTTCTGGTGTGAGCACAGTGGCCTCTCTGGGCAGCAGGCAAGGTTAACAGGCTGCTTGGGATACCTAGGAATTCTGGGTTGATCCTGTTCTGGGAGCCATGGAGTATCTCAGAAAGCTACATGGGAATGTGGAGGAGGAAGGCAGGGGCCAGCATCCTGAAAAACATTCAGCTGCGGGCCTGCTCTGTGGCCGAGAACCTTCAGTTTCCAAACTCCACAGCGAGGAAGTGTAGGCAAGGCAGAGCTTCTTTTTTTTTTTTAATTTTTTTTTCAAGACAGGGTTCCTCTGTAGCTTTTTGGTTCCTGTCCTGGAACTAGCTCTTGTATACCAGGCTGGCCTCGAACTCACAGAGATCCGCCTGCCTCTACCTCCCAAGTGCTGGGATTAAAGGCATGCGCCACCACCACCCGGCAAGGCAGAAGCTTCTTAAACTTCCAGGAACTGACCATTCTGCAGAGTTCCTGTGGAGGCCAAGGACAGACTCAGATTTGCTATTTATTTCAGTTTGAGCACCAAAGCCCTAGTCCTGGACACCACACCACCTCCCTGGCCTGGGCAACCTTAGATCAGCTGGTCACCCGAGTGTTGCCCTGATAGGAAGTCCCCGTGTGACTCTGAGAATGTTGGCCTGGTGCTCACTCTGTGTTTAAGGACCAGGCTATCAGAAGGTCTCTCATGTGAACCACCTATGGCTCAGAACCCCAGCTTCCTCCACCACAAGGGGGTAGATGTCTTGATGACTTACAAAGTCCTCAAGTAAGAGGTCGGCAGCCAGGCCATGTGCACACTCAATTGCTTAACGAACGGGACCTAAAGACTCTGGTAGCCTTGGAGGACTCCCCAAATCTGTGACTAGACATTTCCACAAAGAGCAAGTAACAGAATAGTGAGAGGGCTGAGCCTGGCAGCCTGAATCATGGGCTGAAGGTCCTGGGTTACACTGTGGTATGTAACCAGACACATCCCAGCTGAACATCTCTGTGGCCCAACAGCCAAGCGTGCATCTGAAGAGGAGCTAGGGGCCTGTGATGGTCTGAGATGCCAAAATCAAAATTTTGGAAAGTCAAAATCACAGACTCTGACTAGGCAGATGGTTCAGTTCGTATATGCTAGCCATACAGACATGAAGACTAGAATTGGATCCCCTAGAATCCAAGAAAAAGCCAGGTATGACGGCCACCACTGTAATCCCAGTATTGGTGTGGGGGTGGGGGTAGGGGAACAGGACCATCTTGGAGCTTTCTGGCCAGCCAGCCCTAGACTACTTGGTGAGCTCCTGGTCAGTGAGAGATAGTGTCTCAAAAAACAAACAATAAAAAAACAAAAAACAAACAAAACAAAACAAAAAATAAACAAACAAGGTAAATGGTGCCTGAAGAATGACACCCAAGGTCGGCTCCTAACCTTCTCACGTTCTCATGCGAACCCACCTCCCTCCACCCATCACACACACAGAGTAAAATAAAAACTGAAGCCTCCTTTTCCCACAAGAGACCTGGGCCAGACATGAGGCCTCTTTGCCTCGTGTTTCCATCCCAGAGGCAATGGTGGGCACACCCGTGGGCCCAGGAGCCTCTGATTCTGGCCCAGGGCCCAGCTGAGGTCCGGCTCCCCTCACTGCCTGTATGGGTATGAAAGCAATGATGGTTCCCTGGGCTTGTGGCTCAGAGCCCCAGCCAGCAGCCTGCGTCACAGGCCCAGCTCCTCGGCGGCCGGTAGTTTGGATTAATCATTACCAGGTCATTGACATCCCTGGGAGCCACCCCTGGCGAGGACCCATGCAGCTGTCCCTGCGCTGCAAAGGCCAGCCGATGACCGGCTGGTGAGTGGTAATCTGAGCAGGGTGTGTGGAACAAGATTATTAGGGTCATACATTTTTATTAAAGGCCACTAACAGATTTACAGAGAGCGCTGTAAAACGACACTTGTTTTTATTAGCACCAATCCTCCCACTTGACAGAAGTCCTTGGGCTGGAGCAGAGTTCCTAGGCTTCCTCCGACAAACAGAGCTGCCTTTGACTGCAGCTCTTAGAACCTGGGGATTTATGCCTGGATCCTCAAGATGCTCAGGAACAGATAACTTGAGACCCCAGCTATCTGTTGTATGCATGGGGGAGTGGTCTTGGCCACCTGCTTCTGGGTCACCGCAGAGCCCTTTCTCCTCCAAGAGCCTCAATTTCCTCCCCTAAAAGCCAACATGGAAATGGCTTTCCTGGGGACCATGTGAGGGTCCAGATGAGAATCTGGATAGAGTGTCTGGGACACAGGAATGTCTCTGCCAATTCTACCCCTGGGCTTTTCTTCCTTTAACAATGTGTCAGCTACAGACAGCTCTGGTTTGCCGCATGGGACAGGGTTAGCCTAAGCTCAGGTATCTCTGGGAATTTGGGGTATTCCCCCGATGGAGTGTGGCCAGGAGGCTGAGAGGGTCTTGTTCACAGGAACATTTCATTTCCATGTTACAGGAAGGCGTGGAGGGGAAGCGGGTGAAATAAGAATGGAGGGGGATCTAGACCTCTGCAGGTGAGAAAGAACATACAAAACTGAGGGTGCCTGGTGGAGGTCAGTACTCTTTTTCCTGTTTTTTTTCCCCTTCTAGAAGATCTATCATAAGAGAAGGGGTTCTATAAAAAGAGCCAGTCTCAGCAACCCAGATTCAAATCCCCTCAGAGCTGTTCTTCCCTCATAAAGCCTTAGATAGACCACACAACCCAGAGTCCCCGCAGCACCAAAGAAACAATAAGGCCATGGGCCTCTTGGTCACATCCTGGTGCAGGGCGACCTTCCAGCATCTGCTTGCCCTCCTTTATGGACTCCTCCCTCTAACTGGCTGTCCTGAGAAGCATCTAAAGCCCAGAAGAAGAGCATGAACCAGAAAGAGCGGGGCCAAGAAACAGAGGAGAGAAAATGGGTCGCCTATTTTGGTCCTAGATCAAGCCTGATCTGAAGCGTGTTGCTTCTGGCTTGTTTAGAATACGTTGGCCCATAAAATGGCTACTTCTATTATTTGACTAGATTTTTATTATTTATAAACTTTAATTAGTATAAGATTATCATGGTATATATTAAATATCTAATATAATAAAATACACAATCATAACATGATAAGTGATTTTTTTATTGAAAATAGGAAATATTATGTATGCTTTTTTTTCTTTCTCAACTTTTTATCATGAAAAAAATTTCAATCCTATAGATTCCCAAGAAGGGTTCAGTGGATACTCACAAACTACACACCCTTCAGCCAGTTACTGGTTGTTAACATTTACCTATGGGCTCTCCTCGCCTCTCCCCTCCCCTCCTCTCTCCCTTCCTTCCCACCTATCTTCTCTTCTCCTTTACCCCTCATCTTCCCCCTTTTCCCTCTCCCGTTCTTCTTTGCTGCTCTTGGGTCACCTGAGACATTAGTTCACTTACACTGGTCTTCTTGAACTTAGGAACCCACACAGCCTCCCTCTCAACCTAGAAGTCCACCCTGAAGCCAACCTCAACTCAGCCCTCACAGCCTCTTTCTCCCTAGGTTCACATGCTATTGTTTGGTTGCCCCTACTCTTCATAAATCACTTGCTAGAATGATTCTCCAGCATTTCACACTGCGGGCATGCGAGGAAAACCCTTTTTCTGGGTTTGCCTAATTGTTTTCTAACATGGAGAACTTTAATGGAAGTGTCATAAATACAAATAAGGGTGACCAGACTTGCCCCCATCTCTCAGATTGAATCAGCTCTGACCTTGACCCTGGCAAGATCCTAGTGGCCCATCCACCTTTGGATTTGCTGACTGAACTAAGAGCCCTTAGTGACTGCCACTTCCTTCTTCCTCCACTTGCTTCTCTCCTGGCTCAAGCCAGTGCCCAGACCTCCTCTACACTCCCACCTCAGGGCCTTACACACGCTGGACCAGCTGCCAGATGGCCTTCCCTCACTGCTTCCTCCTGGACTCCTGCTCATATTTCAGGTTCCAGCACAAGGGTCACTTCCTCCAAGAGATTCTCCCCAAAGCCTGGGGTCACCCACAACCCAGCGACACAGACTGGCCCTTTGTGATCTGACCACATGTGCAACAATATGTGGAATTAGGTATTTTCTGTCTGTCTATCTCCCCTGCCTGCTTTAGGAATGTAGAGGCTTAGGTGGTACCCTTGGCGCAAGGTCTTCCATGTTCTAAGTTCAGTGAAGGACAGTGGTGGGGGAGAGCGGAGAGAAAGCTCAGGAAGGCAGGACCCAGCCTCTATATCTTCTCTGACTGTGGGTCATAACCAGTCCCACTGTGGGACTGGGGTGGCACATGTCCTGAGAGACTCTGTGGCTATCCCAGTGGTGGCCTCCATCCTTGCAGGAGTGACACCATGACAGGTGGCTGGTGTGGGACACTAGGATGCCAAAAACCTGTCTCCCTCACTCATCCATTACATTAAGATTATGTTTAGAAAATCACCCTGTGGGGTGGGGGTAGACCTGGCAACCTAAGAGCATCTTCTGTCGGACCAATGAGACTAGTGATGTGCAGAGAGTACACGCAAGGACATCCCCAGTGAACTGAAGAGCTCTGGGCCCCCCAATCTTCCTAGAGGAGCTTTTTTTGAAAAGTCATAGGAAATTTATTTATATTTTATCTTATATATGATACATATAAGTATACTTGGGACAAAGGACTCTGAGGACCTGAGCTAGGTCTTAACTGAAAGCCTCCTCCCTGAGGACTAGAGTTCATACTACTGCAAGTTGCTTTCAAGTCGTCAAGAGAGGGGAACAACCAATAGTGTTACCCCACTGTGAATCCTATGAACACAACAGTAATCGTCATGGCCAAATACCACACAACGTACAACAGTAGCACTCATTTCTTGGTGGTAAAAAACAAACAAACAAACAGCTGTGTAATTGGGTTTCCGGCCTCTTCAATAGAAGGACAATTATGGCTGGGACTGGAAGCTTTGCCCACTCCCCTGACTCCCCTGGCCTAGTCACACCGTGCACTTCAGAGGAGAACCTACTAAAGCCACTTTCTAATCCAGCATAACTCCTAATTTCATTCTAAGCACATACCCTTATCTTGAAGATAAGTTTGCTATATTCCTTAGCAATTGCACGGCTCTCTTTGCAACAGTGTCAGACATTGCTGGGAGGGGCCTGCAGCATCCCTGCATTGCAGAGTTCTGGTACTTTGTCCACACACACACACACACACACACACACACACACACACACACACACACACGCACGCACACGCACACAATCTCTATTCCGTCTGAGGTGATGTAGTGACTGAAGCCAGAGGCGATGTACTTTCACCATTAGCTTAATTTGAACTTAGAATCACTGATTCTTTTTCTTGCAGTCAGTTTACCATTTTTAAAGTCGTGCACAGAGGCCTTGTCACAGGGTCACTCTCACCAGTGCTGCTCATAATAGCAACAGAAGGAAAATTCACCTAGGTCCAAATGAAGGCTGCTTAAATAAACTGCATACAAAGTAACTCTGACCTTTGATCCTATAACACAATCTACATGTGTTAGAGGGCCGGAGTCCAGAACTCTGACCCCACCAAAAGCTAGTGAGGAGTTGAGGTGGTAGAGACTACTCTCATGTATTGCTAGTGGGAAGATACTGTCATAGGACAATGTGGTGGGACAGTTTCCTAAGAATTAAACATCCATGCACCAAGCAGTTTAGCAATCAAGCTCTTGGGCATGTTCACAAGGGAGCTGAGGTCCACACAAACTTCAGCCTGTGGGTATGTACAGCAGCTCTGGTCTTAATGGCCAGAATATGGAAGCCATTGAGACCCCTTTCAACAGACAAGTGGATAAATCTACTGTGGTACACATAGACAAGGGGATATTATTCCATACGGAAAAGGGATAAGCTAGTAAGCCAAGGCATGGAGACACAGGAGAACCTAAGCACTCACTATGAAGTGAAAGAAGCAAGCCTAAGGGTGCTGTACTCCGCATGATTCCAGTCATAGGGCATTCTGGAAAAGGTGAAGCTATGGCAGCAGTAAGAAGATTCGTGGTGGCTCTGGGATCAGAGGAAGGGATAACTGGCAGAACATGCAGACTTTCAAGGCAGTAATGTCATGTTGACAGTGGAGAATCTAGGTGGTAGGTGGAGTCTCTGGACCTCTCTGTGCCTTCCTCTTGTTCTGAGAATTTAAAACTGCTCTAAGAAGATAAGACAGGAGCCAGCAAGATGATTTGGTACTTGCTGCTAACCCCAATGACCTGAACCCTAGGATCTCACATAGCAGAAAGAAGGGCTAGATATGCACAGATTGTCATCTGGCTTCCGAACACATGCTGTGGTACATAGGCATAAACAGACACACAGATAAACTATATGAATAAATGTAAAAAATACTTAAGAAGGTAAAATATTCAATGTTATAGATGGATACTTATTGGCAAGGGCATACATGTGGTATGAAGGAAGGCTGCATTGAACACGATCCTCTTTTATCAAAATGGTGCTGACCAAGAATTCCAACAAAGTCACTGACTGCCAGGAAGCATTTCAAGGCTCCCAGCCTGCTCAATTCTCCCACAGCTCTCCATGGAAAATGCTAATGATGCATACATCTTACAGATGAGGAAACTGAGGCACAGAGAGGTTAGAAAACAGACCAGCATCTCAGGAAAGCAAAAACAAGTCCAAGTGTATGTGTGCCTGTGTGAGTTCCTTATTGTGGGGACTTGCTGACAGCTAGATGTTCCGAGGTGCCAACAGGGTTGCAGGACATGGGACAGCACTTGGGAGCTTAAATTTACAACTTTAAATTACAACTGACCTTTCACGTTCATGCATCCTGCATCTGTGGATTCTACCAAGCGTAGAGTGATTTTTTTTTTATAGGGGGACCCCTTACCAGCACAGGCTGTATAGATGTTTTTGTCACCATTTTTTGGTCAGTGCCATATACCAACTGGAGACCCAGTGCTGGCAAGACACTAGGTGGGTGTCATAGGTCACCTAAAGGTAAGGATGTGTACAGGTCCCAGGCCAAGCCCGCACTATGTCATAAAGAGACTTGCACATTTGTGGTGTTTGGTCTCCATGGAAGTGTGAAAAACAGTTCTTCATGACATCAATAGAAGGGACAGATGAGAGAGGTGGTGGCATGAAGACCCTCTGGCTTGACAAACAAGCTGAAGGGGACAGCGCTAAGGTTGTGGACAGATGTGGAGGAGCAGAAGGGGACAGCGCTAAGGTTATGGACAGATGTGGACAAGCTGAAGGGGATATTGATGAGGCTGTGGATGGAGATGTAGAGACAGCGCTAGGGTTGTGGAGCGATGTAGATGAGCAGAAGAGGACAGTGCTTAGATTATAGATAGATGTGGCCAACCAGAAGAGGACAGGGCTAAAGTTGTAGACAGATGTGCATGGGAATGTTCGCTGGACTCTGCCATGGTTAAGCAGCAGCAGAAGGGATAAGCACACCCTTCTAGGACTACACCACACTGCAGTCATGGAAACCCAACCAGAGCCTCCCAGGGCTGTGTGAGAGCATCCTCAAACAGCAGTGAGGGCAGAAAGATACCCACACACACACACATGGCATGGGGAGTTTTAAGGGTGTGTGTACCTGATGTGTGGGAAGAGCGTGTCCAGGTGGGATAAGAAGCAACAGAATAGGAAGAAGAATCAATTTTTTTCCATTTTTTTTTGAGAGAGGGTCTTGTGTAGCGCAGGGTAACCTCAAACTCTGTATCTAGTTGAGGAAGACCCTGGGCTTTTGATCCTCCTGCCACACCCAGTTTATATGGAGTTGTACAGGGAACCCAGGTCCTCCTTCATGCTGACAAGCTTTCAACAATGCAGCCTCGTCACCAGCCCTTACTATGAGAATGCTAACAGCGCATTAGTGCCCACGGGAGCTTTGTTTAGCTTATTCCTGGAACCCTAGCATATATTTTAAAAGGCCTGGTAAAGATTGGTGCCCAATAAACATGAATGGCGTTGGTTCTGTCATCCTCGGCAACAGCCTGACATGGGGAGTAGTGCAGGGAACCCCGAACCCTGTCTTCTGGTCTGGAGCTGCACAAAAGTGAGACCATCGACTTTCCATTATGGTAGGAGAGGGGATCATGAGCCCTCCCTTTCTGAGGAGTGACAGGCAGTTAACGGATGCTAACTGAGGGTGGGAGGATCATATCCCTCAGTGGTGTAGGCACGGGTAGGTTCTCCTTGCTCAAATTTATAGCTCCCAACAAGGCTTGTGCAAAAAAAGCTTAACTAAATGCACTGGGCCACAAAACAAAAACAAAAGTAGGCTGGGGCTTCGTGGGGAAAAGGGGTTTGTTGGAGCTGAGAAGTGGAGGAGAGAAAATACTGGGGCTAGGATCAAAGCACATTTTATACACACATGCTTAACATTCTGGAAAGACAAAAATTTTAAAAGTCAAAATATACTGACAGAACTTAAAAAGAAAATCTCAAACACCCTGCCACTGTGGTGTCCCAGCCCCAGTCACCAGCTTGCTCCAGGCCCCGAGGAAACTCCTCCCCCTTCTCAGTGGTTCCACTTTCTCACCTGAAGAGTGTTTGGGGGTAAGGGTACATGGCTGCCCTTTTTCCTTCTGCTAGAAGTCTGTAGACCTGAAGAATCCTAGAAGCCCTAGGGACAGGTAAGACCATAGGATAGATGCAGAGTGTCACAAATAATGACCTTTATTGACCCTGATGGGATTTCTTCATAGGACTAAGTTTGCAGGAGGCATGGTGGTGAGTGCCAGGTCTGATCTCAGGGTGGGACTCTGGGGCACGCCACCTACTTCTTGATGTCTTGGTGCTCTCGGGCAAGAATGAGGGCTGTCACTCATCTTCACCACACCAGACAGGGGCTATGACCTTGTGGTATTGGGTCTCCTTGCCTGTCACCCACGTACAAGGACAGTCTTCCCTCACTGACAGGCACACCGTGGAGGCTGGCAGGTTCACAGGTGTCTAGGGACAGAGCTGATTTCGTAGTCTTCTCTCCTGAGCTGGCCTCCTGTGGGCTGCATGACCCTCTGGCAGATTCTCACATCCTCCCAACCCTCCATACCTTCCTCAGTGATCACATTCCCCACAGTCCCATGCTGGCCCCAGGCCACTGTCACCAAGGTAAAAAGTGATTGATATCTTTCCTCAGTGTACTGGCCACCTCTGAGTTTCTATGGTGCAGCATGTCCAGTGTACCACCATGAATTCTCACGGTAGCTGGGAGGCGGTTGAATCTGTCCCCACTGCATATACGAGGAGGTTTACACAGGGAGTTGCCTGTTCACACAAACAATCACAGGACACCTACTGGACGCAGACACTGCAGGCAAGGCGCAATCATGAAAAGCACGGCTCGGAACCACCAGAGTCGTGTACTGAGCAAGAGCTACCTGGCAAGCTTGCTGGACGCAGGGCACATTGCAACCAGTAACTCCCAGGTTCTGCACCATGAAGCCCATTTGTCCATCCCCAAAGCCTGAAAACTGGACTGTTCTGCTCACCTCTGCTGTGGCTTTGAGAATCTATAGTTCGGCAGACAGAATTGGTGCTATCCAGGTACACAGTGGTACCCCAAAGGGGCTTGGAGATGAATTGACGCCAGGTGGTATGTGCAATGGGAGATGCCTGAACTCTGGAACTGGGCTCTGGCAGATGAACAGGAGTTCGTGAGACCAATCAACAGGTATCTAAGCCAGGACTCCACATCCCCATTTCTCATCCTTTCAACAAGCCGCACAGACTTCACAATGGTCACAGGCTGAGGGGCAGAATCTCAAGGGCACAGCTGTCATCTGCTTCTCAGAGTCAACCTTCCATCTGCTCTACCATCAGCTCTGAAACGCATTGACCTGCACCTCCTGGCGGTTTGGGTCAGTCTCAAGGCGCCTGCCTTTACGGGAGCTTTCAGAAGAGGTATGGCATCCACACCGTTCAGAATGTCCCATCTGCCTCTGTCCCCTGTTGTTGACGTAAGGACTTTCTCACCCTACCCCACTCATCCACTTCCTTCCATTTCCTCCTCTGCTCTTTACCCTCACCCAGCCCAGGGACACAAGTGCAGCCCGCGGTTCTACAGGCCCCCAGGCTCCACCCCCAGCTCTGTCCTTTAGTTTTTACATCAAGTTTTCCATTTGCAAAGTGGAACTAATACTAACTAGTACTCCTGGGTGGAAAAAATGTGAAGGTCAGAGAAGGGACTGGGCACAGTCCACAGTAGGTGCACAGTGTGGCCTATGGAGCTGTTGTTAGGGACTGCACACACTGTGGCCATCATCGCAGAAGCTGCACAGAGGGCTGCCACATACAGGGCACTCTCCTATCTACAATGGGTAGCTGTCCATCAAGGTCCTCACTTCCCCCTGTGCTACCCACTCCCTGGCTGTGCTCTGAAAACACAGCTGCCAAGACCATTTGCAGGGTCAGTGGCAAAAAATTCGAGAAGATATGTCTCTGAAATTTATTTATCTCATTTTACCCCAAACTTCATTGCTTGAATTATAATCCTTTAAAATTATTTTTAAATGTGTGTGTGTGTGTGGGGGGGGATGTCTGTATGTGTGTGTGTGTGTGTCTGTGCTTATATATGTGCAGGCACCTGAAGAGGCCAGAAGAGGGCATCAGCTCTCCTGGATCTGAAGTTAAAGATGATTGTGAGCTATCTAACATAGATGCTGGGAACTGAACCCAGGTAGGTCCTTGGTGTTGGGAACTGAACCCAGGTAGGTCCTTGGTGTTGGGAACTGAACCCAGGTAGGTCCTTGGTGTTGGGAACTGAACCCAGGTAGGTCTTGGCCAGAGCACCACGTGCTTTTAACCAGTGAGCTGTCTCTCCAGCCCTACTGAATTGCAATCTTCAGTTACTAAACTGTCCTGCAGACTCCTGCTGTTCCTTGAAGCCTCATCCGCTCTGACAGTATGAAGCATCATTGGCGATAACCAGCAGCTCCTATCTCAGCACTTAGGAAAGCTGTCAATCACACTTCCCTGTTTTTAGGCCTGGAGATGGGAAGTGATGCCCACCCGGAAAGCCATGAAAGTCCACCCCTCTTTCCTCAGGGACTGGTGTAAGAGGAGAGCACGTGGACTCATCTGGACCAACCCAAGTCCCTCCTCAAACTTCACAGACAAGGGGAAGAGAAGACTGACCTACCTTTGCCCGAGCTGAGCCAGCTGTAAGAGGCAAGAGGAAGGGATGTCTGAGGACTTAACCAACACGGGAGAACAGGGTGATGCCACCATACATGCTCAACACACACGTTTGCTTAAGCTCCTTTGTCTGTGACCAGTCCCAGGGACAGGAAGTGCTTCATTAAATGACCCTTAAAGGGCTTACCAGCAGCTGGGAACTGACAACCCCCATGTGGGTATGGCCCTGATGCTACTGCCTCGTCGAGGGTATCAGGCAGGGCTATCATTTGGTGGAGTCTTTGGGGCAAGGAGACAGACCCAGGTTCTGAAGACCTAAACTGGGAGGGCCCAGCTTTCAGGAACTCGTTTGAAGAAAATGTTGGGAGCAGGATACGATCAAGCCAACTTTTGGGCCTTGGCTGTGTACACTCATGATGAAAGGCAGCTAGTGAGAACCAGTTTTAGGGTTTCCGCTTGGACTAGCACCCAAGGGCTCCAGTGTGTGCTGTGACTTTGATTGCTGAGGAGGTGGCAGCCTCTGAGGGTTCTATTCTCCAGTTGTTCTGCTCGGCACTCTCTGCCATCTAGTCAACAGTACGTGAACAAGTGGCCACTTCACACTCCCACTGCCGCGGATGGAGCCTCTTCATTCTACCTTCCCGGCTACTGGAATCTTGAGGTTCACGCTTGCCAGGGAATTCATCAGGAGCTGACCTGAGCTGCAGAATCACCCCACAGGCAGGACAGGTGACAGAGTCTACAGCCAGGCCTCTCCCCTGAGCTCTATGGGACCCACTAGCCCAGAGGTCACGCTAATGCTCCCTGTCAGGATGTTTGGAGGAGATCAGGTTGGTTTTCTAGCAGAAGCAGGGATCTGACTGGAAGAAAAGCGTTCTCCAGAGTCAACGCAACAAGTGAGCTCCCAGGGAGCAGATGGGTCGTGAAGAGGCCTGGAACAAAACAGATTATCTTCAAGACGGCACTGAACAAGCAGAGCGAAGCTGTGGGTTTTACAGGAAGGACTCTTGGAAAGTAAATGCTCCTGGCACCCTGTGGGGACTCAGGCTGTGGCTTTACCTCACTGAGAGGAGTCAGAGCTCAGAGCTCTGCTTGCAGCCTGTGGGAAGGATGCTCTCTCTCTCTCTCTCTCTCTCTCTCTCTCTCTCTCTCTCTCTCTCTCTCTGTGTGTGTGTGTGTGT
>NW_004949099.1:28006542-28008328 GCF_000317375.1 Microtus ochrogaster
TGTGTGTGTGTGTGTGTGTGTGTGTGTGTGTGTGTGTGTTGTGGGGTGCATGCACACAGCCCTGCAGGGCCAGTTCATTAGTTCATTTTCCACTTCCCAGAATGCATTGGGACCACTTCTGCCCATAGGGGCATTTTGTCCTATGGTACTCCCAGGGTATCCTATGGCCTAGCTTTGGACATGCATATAAAACCTCCCTACCCCAATATCATGTAACCCCATGTGTGTGTAACCACCGTGAGGGTTGAGATGACAAGCTGTAAGACTGACCTCTGATGAGCAGAATTTTCAAGTCCCTCCTTGATCCCTTCTTTAAGTACCAAGTAGAAGCTCTTTATTTCTAAAATCCAATTGCCTTTACGATGTCACCTGGAGGAGCTGCCTTCAGTCACAGGAACACACCTGGAGCAGGATGATTCTTAGCCAACGGTCACTTCTCCCCCACGGCCCTGTCTTCCTTCCCTCCATTCTGGTCCCACAGTTGGGGCCAAGGTTGCCCCCAACAGAGGCAGAGAGGAGCGGGCTTTGGGATGTCTAAGGCCTCTTGGATCAAAGGCAGAGTCCTGCTTCTCCTGTGCCCACAGGAAAGCTCTGTAGAGATTCCTCGGGGGGATGACAGGCCCACAGAGGAGGGACAGTGCCTTGTCATCCCCTTGAGGATATAGGACAAGCGTCTCCACGGGGTGACACCATTTCAGTCTCACAAAGTGAGCGGTTCCTAGTCACGCTGTTCAGGGCACTGTGCTAGGTGAGTCTGCATCCACTGCATCCCCCACAATCCTGTTTCACAGACAGGTGAACTGAGACAGCTAGTGTTTCTACCCCCCCCCCTTGATAAATGCAGCTAAGGACACATGAAGGGGGCCCACTTCAGCAAAACAACTAGCTCTGAGATATCGGGGTGGGGGTGAGCTACGGAGCCATCTGTTAGGGCTTGGTTCAGATATGAAGGCTACTCCAGGAATCCTCACATGCTGAGGCTAGGTCCCCAGCACCACGCTATCAGGTGGAGCTTAGGGAAGTGGCTGTCTCCTGAGGTCCTACCCTCATCTGCTGATGGAGTCAGGGTAAAATGAAACTTTCGGTGAGGTAGGGACTGACTGGAGCAGTGGCTTGGTGGAGGACAGGCTCCCAAAAGGTGTGTCTTGTCCTGTTTGTTCCTCTGCTTCCTGGCTAGCATGAGGTGGGCAGCCTCACCCCTCACACCCTCCCTCTGCCATGACATGCAGATTCACTATAGACCCACCGCAGAGCAGCCAGTCTTCCATGACAGACAACTCCGAAACCGGGAGTCAAAATGAATTGTTTTCCCTTTAGGTTGATGTTTTATTTTGCTCCATGTGGCTGTGATAAGCACTATGGCCAAAGGGTTTGGAAAGGGTTTATTTCAGCTTACAGGTTACAGTCCATCATTGAGGGAAGTCAGGGCAGGAACTCAAGTTGGAACAGAAGCAGGAACTGTGAAGCTAATCACTGGCTTGCTTTCCCCAGCTTCCTCATCTACCTTACTTGCACAGCCCAGGCACACCTGCCTCGGGAGAGCATTGCCCACAGTGGGCTTGGTCCTCTTGCATCAATCAGCAATCAAGAAAATGCCTCACAGACATGCCCACAGGCCAGTCTGACGGAGGCCATCCCGCAGCTGAGACTCCCAAATACCTCTGGATATGTTGATAGCTGAAGCCAACTAGGAGAGTTGATTCTATCAGGTTTTGTGTGTGTGTGTGTGTGTGTGTGTGTGTGTGTGTGTTTATGTTTGAGAGAGAGAGAGAGAGAGAGAGAGAGA
>NW_004949099.1:28008428-28016845 GCF_000317375.1 Microtus ochrogaster
GAGAGAGAGAGAGAGAGAGAGAGAGAGAGAGGGGAGAGCAAGAAATTACCTTGACATACCAACTAACACACCCAATTTACAAAAGAGGGTACTGAGGGCAGAGAATTTGGGGATGTTAGAGAGGCAGGGGTAGGGAGCTGGAACACTGACTTTTGAATGCAGAGTGCCATGAAGATAATCTGGGCCAGACACATATGTACCATGGCCTAAAGAGGCATACAGAAAAGCTGAAATGGTCCAGAGGACCATGGTCCTTTCATCTAGAGATGAAAAGGCACAAGTCCCTCCTCTTGCACCCCAGATTTCCCCCATAGAAAAGGAGAGCACCTTTGTCAAGGTGTTGTTACGTGAACTACTCTTCATAGAAGCTGAGAGCAGATGGAGGAATTTGGTAATAAAACAGGAATAAAAAGGCCCACTGGGTCTCAGGGGCCTCCAGTTATCACTTGGGTGATGGTAGGAATAATCACAGGCAGTAGCCAGCATTTAGTGAATGCTACCCACAAACCAAGTACTTATTTTGATTTTATATATATATATATACATATATATATATATATTACATTAAATAGTAATGAATCTTACATTTTCATTACATTATATATTAAACAACAACTGATATATTTAATATATTCATTACATAATTAAAATAGTTCATTGAATAATTAATATTATATGAAGTAATTTTATTCACATACATTTATATTCATTAAATTCTCACATGACCCCTGAGAGGAAGGTATTAAATGCCACTTCCATTTTGTGGCTAAGGGAATTGGGGTTTTGCCTCAGTTTATCACCTTTCTGTCTCTAGGCTCAGTTTTTTCCAGTTGTGAATGAGGCCAGTCCATACTGACCTCGTGGGCTCACGAAATACCCAGAATGTGGCGCATGAAGACAGAAAACATGCACTTGCGCCTCAAACACGAACAGGGCTCCCAGGTGGGTAGATACCACCATTCCTGGGAGAGGCCTGGTCCCTAAGGAGCCTGCAGCTTCCCTCGAGCTGCACACAGCACAAAGGACACATCCTCCCCATCGCCCTTCACCTCGGAGTCTTACTATTCAAACAGCAGGGCAGATGGAGCTGGGGGTGTATCTCTGCTGGTGGAGTGCTTGCCTAGCATGCATGAATCTCTGGGTTTGATTTCTCCAGCGCGCCATAAACTGGGCATGGTGGCACATGCCTATAACCCCAACACTTGGGAAGTAGAGGCAAGATGATGTCAAGATCATTTCTTGGCCAGATAAGGAATCCAAAGCAAACCTGAGATACACAGAACCCTATCTTTTAAAAAAAAAAAAAGTGAAAGAAAGAATCTCATCTATGTTAGTTATAGGTCTGTCTCTGTGGGTTCGTACCAAAAGATCCAGGTGCCAGGGACAGAGAACTCACTCTCAAATTAGAGGTGTCAGCATAAACAACCCTCCACAAGGGATGTCCTGTCCTCCACAAGTTACCTCTGGCCACCTGATTCCAGTAGTCACTTCACAAAGCCTCCAACTGGCAACTTATGGGGACTGTTAACTTTTGCTGAACCAGACAGGCCAGAAAGTCTCCTGGATGGATGGGCACACAGAGAAGACCTGACGGAGCACTGCCCAAAAGCATCCGTGTGGAAAGGGCAAAGAGAGCGGCTGTGGCCTTTCATATCAGCACACTGGGAGCCAGCAGGGTGCTGTGGGTCTGGGGAGAGCAGGTTGGAGCCCACAAGGATCTAGCGTACCCCACGTTAGACTTTGTTCAGTGCAACTAAAGGGTCTTGTGTCTTCCTGTGAAGCAAACCCTTGGGTGGACGGGACACAGCTCAGTGTATTTTGTACGGTCTACCCAGAACCTCTATCAACAGCCTGAGGCTGAAGGCAGATGAAGACTTTGGCCTAAGCTAGAAAAGAGGTTTGCGACCCACCTTTGCCTCTGTAGAGTTCTGGAGGGCAGGACTTCAATGATCTCAGCTGTGCAGTGGGACTGATCATGTTTACTTCATGGAACAATTGGTCAAATTAAATAAAATAGCCATTCTCCCAAAATACGGCAATGTTATTTCCCCAACGCTTAGAGATGTGCAGACTCAGTAAAATAAAAATGAAACAAGAAGAAAATATTGGGCGAGTCAAAGTAATGCTGTCAAGCAGGAATTCTTTAGAGAGAAAAGGAGCTCCCGGCTTCAGTATCATAGCATCAATACAGTTGAAGCAGGGAGGTGCAGACACGGGAGAAAGGGGGCTCTTGATCTCAACCTCACAGAACAGTCCCCAGCATCACTTCTTCTCTTCCTCTGCTTCTAGCCTTGGACCAGTTCCCCAGCCTCAGGCCAGCACCTCACTGGCCTGGCTTGGTTGCTGAGCAACCACTAAGATGCTATGCTTTGGCACATGGAGAGCCATGTGGATGGTGGTATGCTACCCCGCTTGCCTCTGCACATACTTTCCCAGCCATGGGCTTTGTGGGCAGAACCCGCAGCAGGTGTTCAGTGAGGGGAAAAGCCAGAGGAGGAAGAACATTCCAGATGAAGCAAAGCCAGTCAAGAAGGTCTTGCAGAAATCAACATGGAAAGGAAAGTACACTGCTAACCATTCCCTACAGTGCCCCCACACCTCCAGAAAATATAGTAGCTAAATGGCAGAGCAGACCTGAAGACTGGGGATGGGCAGTCATGCCCCAACTGCAACAAGCACATCAAGAAAATACCAGGCTCCAGTCAACTGTAAAGAGGCACCGAGGGGGCCCAGGTCCTAGTGACTTTGTTCATAATCTGCAATGGGCAGACTGGACCCTTAAAGGAGGTCTCTAAGAGCAAGAATACAGTATTCAAACCACAGCATCCTTCCAGCTCCTGGTTCCTTATCATGTGCACCTGACAGAATGGCCAGAGTGACTGAAAGGCAGATGGAGAAAAATTAGACACAGGCATGACTCTCCACATCTCCCCCCGAGCTCTGCAAAAACACTACTAACCATTTAACAGGAGAGAAAACTGAGGCTGCTTGTCTTTGCCCTTGTCACTCACTCACAGGAGAGCTGCAGGGACTCTGTGCTCTCTTTTCTGATGATTAAAGGGCGTGAAGCTGGGGCCCACCTGTTCCTGGAGATAGAGAGTGGCTTTGGTGGATATAGGGCCTGCCTGAGTGAACAAGTCCTGAACAGAGGCACAAGGAAGGAAGGGAAGTTTGGCCCCTAGATGAAAAGAATTCACTTATGGGCAGGACACATTAACTGGTTATGTAATTCAAAAGACCAAAACACAAAACCAACCAACCAACCAACCAACCAACCAACCAACCAACCAACCAACCAACCAGACAAACATAAAAACCAACAAAACAAAACAAAAAACCTCCCCTCCAAACTTTTTTTTTTTTTAAGAATTAATAGAAGTGTTTATTTTTTTAAAGACATTTCAGAACTTTAACCTTGAGGAAGTTAGCTAAGATTACCAAACAGTTTTAAAGCATTTTATTTTTGTAACCTTTGTGAAAAAAATAGTTGTAAGTAATTGGGCATTAAAATGTCTCTAGAGGCTTGATCCTCAAGGTGAGACTGTAGAGAGGTCTTTCCAGGCCATTAGAGCATGTCCTTCCAAGGGATAGCACAACTCCAGTGGCCTCTTCTCTTTGACTCTCCTGCTGTCTCCCCTCCAAACTTTGAAATGTTCTTAGGTGCCAGCATTATGTCCAAAAGGTTTGGATTTTAAAGCATTTTGGATTTTAAATTTTTAGATTAGGGATGCTTAACCAATAAAGTCTATTCAACAATTTCTAAATTAAGAAGAAAGAAAGAAAGAAAGAAAGAAAGAAAGAAAGAAAGAAAGAAAGAAAGAAAGAAAGAAAAGCCCACCCATCAGTTGCCACGTGGGAGCCTGAGGCTGACATCCGGTGTCTTCCTTCACAGTTCTTCACTTTATTACTGAGGCAGGATCTCTCAGTGAGCCCGGAATTTGCCAATTCAGCTACTCTGGCTGGCCAGTTTGCCTCAGAGACCCCCAGCTCCTGCTGATCACCCCTGGGTTACAGGTGACTGCCACACCCATTTGGCTTTTTATGTGGGTGCTGGGGATCCACACATTAGTGCAGCAAATGTCCACTGAGCCATCTCCCCAAGCCCTGTCCTCTCCCCCTCCTTCTCTCCCTCCCTCCTTCCCTCCCTGGCTTCCTTCCTCTCCTCCTCTCCCCCTCTCTTCCTTCCCTTTGAGATAGGATCTAGGTATGTGGCCCAGCCTTCTGCCTCTGCAGGCATACATCACCATACCAAGCTAGAACACATCTTTTTAAAACACAAATGTTAACATAGGCACTGGGGAAACCCTGATCCAGCCATTTGCTTGTTGTGTGGCTTCCGGAAGTTTTTCGGTGCTCTAGAACCCCAAGAATCTCATTTGCAATATGGTGTGGGGAAAATTCTACCCCCATTATCTACAGAGTTACAGTCATAATAACCACACAGAGAACCACATCATAGAAGAAGGATTCCAGGCCACAAGTCCCATGTAGTGGGTCCCCAGGAATACCAGGGTAGGCTCCTCCTCCTGCTGGTTTCTAGACTGTGTGGTCCAGTAGCTAGGGCAGGGGAGCCAAACAGGATGCCTGTGTGTCTATGAGAGGGCCTGGACACTGAAGCTGACCCAGCAGTGGTCCTCAGCCTGCTTTGCTGTAACCCACGAGAGACACTTCTGTCCCAACACAAGCTTCACTGTGCCTGCAGCACACCAGGAGGAGCAAAACTTAGGGTGCCCACAAAGACAAATGGCTGCTCTCAAGACACACACTGCACTGAACATAGGCCAAGTTCACACCACGCAGGCTCAGTATCAAGGGCCTGCAGAGGTCTCCAGGGTCACTGTGTGCCTGTAGTTGGGAGCTTCCAGGAGAAATCAATGAGCAGAAAATGTTTTGTTTTCCTCTGCTCCAGACCTGAACAGTGAGTCAGAGGATGGTGACTCCAACCTCTTGCACCTCAAACCAGAGAGCCAGGGTAGGGAGCATACACCAGCTCATACAGCAACTTACCCCTGAACCTTCATGCCCGGATACTCTGCTCAAAAATAAGAGAGTCTTTCAGAGTGTTGCATGTGTGCACGCATGTGTATGTGTGTGTATGCATGTGTGCATGTTGACTTGCTCTATCAATAAGGAGCTTACTATCAACAAAAAGGGTAGGGCATTTTCTATACAGATCACCTAAAACTCCTACCATTCATCCCCTGCTTTAGAGCTGGGAAAGCTGAAGAGCAGAGACCAAATTAATACTTAGTACATAGACCAAGGTTTGAACCCAGTTTATACAACCTTACTGTGTGGCACTAGCTGGCTCTGGGAGTAAAACTTGGATGGATCCTATTTTGAGAGTTGGGGGCATTGATCTCTATTTTTTTATTAATTCAAAATAGGTGTATTTTTATAAGACACTAAGCCTTGAGTTGGCAAGCAAACAGAACTTGAGCCAACGAGATTCTGCTTTCCACTCAGAGGGCGGGCAGAGCGGGCTCGCAGATGCCAGTACTGGGGGCTGCCTTGGCAGTGTTAGCATGGCTGCTCCTCATTCCCTGCCTCTTTCCCAAGCGTCATTCATTAATTTCTGCTCTACTGGCACTGGAGAGCGCCCGCTGCAGAGAAGTCATCTGGCTCTGCAGTCTTTTTTTTTTTTTTTCTGTAGCAGGCTTTAAAAAAAATGTACATTAAGGACCCAGTGAGAAACAGATGATGGGGCATGTCAAGGTCACGATCGCAGCTACTGGCCATGCTCTCCCTGGGGGGTCACCAGGTCTGCAATAATTCTCTTTACAAACCCCAATACATCTTCAAGTGTCATCGTCTTGGATGGCTTGTGTGAGTCCTGGGACACAGGTTCCTGCCCCGCCCTCCCAGGCCACACTGGGAAAACTGTTCTTCTTACCCACCTTCAGGCTCAGGAGAACCAAGTGCTTAGGATCAGTTGCAAGCATGATGACTGAGCGGATGCATGAAGTAATGAGTGAGTGGGTGAATAAGCTATGTTGAACCTTTTTAAAAGTTTACTTTTACACACAAGGGTGCTTTGCCTGCATGTGTGTCTGTGCACGACATGCATGACTAGTTTAGACAGACAGCAGAAGAGGGCAGTGAATCCTCTGGATATGGAGTGACAGATGGTTAACCCCCATGTGGGTGCTGGGAATTGAATCCAGGTACTCTGTAAGAACAGTTTACTATCTGCCGTGGCATCTCTCTGGCCCCAGAGTTTATCAGAAAATGGCCAGCAATGATGCCCAGTGGGTAAAGACCTGTGGACCTGAGTTTCTTCCTGGAACCCACATGGTGGGCAGAGAACTGACTCCCACAAGTTAGCCTCTGACCTCCGCATGTGTGCCACACACAAAATGATTACATCAGTAAGTGTAAAATAATTGAAACATATCATTATCAAGTCTAAGATCTTTTTTTTCTTTTTTGCCTTCCCTTCCCCCAAACATAATAGAAGGAAGAGGGGGAGCACAGGTGTGGATCTTTCAAAGGAGAATCACTAAGCTGGGAGAATCCTTAACATCCTGGTTACGGTTTGTTACCACTCCCTGGCACAAAAGAAAATAAACTCATAGTGGTTTAATAGCAATGGTCACACTTGCTCCTCCTAGCTCAAATGCCAAGTGCTACCCGAGTATTCTCAGGACTGGGAAGGCAACCGTTAGCATCATATGAAACAAAACCCGACCAAACCAAAACCCCTTCTGCTCATGTTAACTCTGCAGTTGTTCTGAGGATCTGTCCTGGTCTGTGATGATGGTGTGCATGTAAGACACTGAAGAAAGTGGCAGAAGCCACCCTCACCTGAGGACAAGGCATGTGGTAGGGGAAGAACAGGCCCAGCAGAGACTGAGAGAAGTGAAGTCACCTACCAGCCTCCAAAGGCTTCCTTGGGCACCTGGGAGACTACCTCTAACTGGTCCTTTCTTGAGACCATGTGACCCCAAACAGACTAAGGCTTCCATCCATCTATCAGTGTGTAGCTTCAGACTTGCAGGACGGGCTCGGCATGGGACTGAACTCCAATTGGCTTTAATAACTTAGTAAGCACTCAATTCTGAGCCACCTCTCCAGCCCCAAACACAAAGTTTTCAGATCTGGGATGGGAAATACACTCCTGGTGACAAAGTTAACAGACACAGTATCTGGTGTGCTCACGGACATGAGCATCTAACCCACATTTCACAGCCCTTTACAGTAGCAAACCATGATGCCCCTGTGAAGGACCACATGTCAATCTGTAAACTGGGTTTGTGCACCCCTCTCCAGCAGGCATCTGACCATCTCCCATGTGCCTGGCTTGCTCCAGTGTGAGGGTACTACAGGGACTGAATGGGCAGAGCTCCTCACCCTGGGGGACTTAGGTTCTAGTGAAGAAAACCAACTGAATGGGTGGCCAGGTACATGCCATAGCTTAGCCCTTCATTTAGTTCACTCTGACCTTTTGTTCATTTTTATGTAAATCATGTATTGGATGCGAGGTTTGGCTTCTTGTCCTTTTCCCATGAGAATGCAACCTTCAGGTGAAACCCTTTTAATGGTGAGACACAGAC
This sequence comes from Microtus ochrogaster, assembly GCF_000317375.1. Taxonomy (NCBI): domain Eukaryota; kingdom Metazoa; phylum Chordata; class Mammalia; order Rodentia; family Cricetidae; genus Microtus; species Microtus ochrogaster. Next base: position 28,015,982 of record NW_004949099.1, read on the forward strand.
TGGCCCCTACCTTTTTCAGTCCTGTGGAATTTCTCTGGGGGATACAGGGCAGAACCAGCTTCTTTGTGTGGCAGTCATTAGGATGCAAACTCTACAGGCCAGGATTGTGCCATGTGCTGCCCATGGTTGCACCTCCAGAGCCTAGCACAGCAACTAGCACACAGTAGGTTAGTGTGTTCAGATTGTGCTCAGCGATGTTCAAAGGCCACCTTCATGAGATGCGTAGTTCTCTGCCTCAGTCACTACCCAGTGCACCTGCCAGGCCAGAGCACACGTGTGTTTATTTAAAATTTTTTATTTGGCAATAATTATATATCTATAGGGGCTGCAAGGAAATTAACAGAGAAGACTATGAGTAACATCAAAACCCAAAACTGACAAACCCATAAGGTGATGTTGCTATTGCCCAGGTCCCTGCTCCCTGTGTCTATCAGAGCACATGTCTGTGTCGCTCAGAGCAGTGTTCTCCTGCCACCTCTGCAGAACCACCATCAAGGTCCCACACTATCCTCATGAGATTCCCTGCTGCCAGTCCTTAGACTGCCCCTCTCCCCAATCCTCAGTCCCCAGCCTTTGTGATCACCAAATCTATTCTCATGCCATCTGGTTAGCACTAACAAAAATGAAATCTAGCAGTAGGAAACAGTTTGGGGTGTTTTTACTCTTTGAGATTCACCTAGGTTGAAGCATATACCAATAGTCTGTTCTTTTCATTACTGGCTAGTATTCTATTAAATGGGCATGCCACTGCTGTTTAGTTCACATTAGGGGTTAATCCAAATAGATACCGCCTATTTGTCCCTGAATAATGATCCTTAGTGTGGAGACTGCTCCGCAGTCAGTGCCCAACTCTCTCTCTCTCTC
>NW_004949099.1:28017035-28026748 GCF_000317375.1 Microtus ochrogaster
TCTCTCTCTCTCTCTCTCTCTCTCTCACACACACACACACACACACACACACACACACACACACACACACACACATGCACACCAAAAACAAAACCCCAAACACCTGCCAGTCCAATGAGAAAAACTTTCTTCCCTTTAGATTCTTCTGAAGAACTCTACATTGTCAGAGACCTGTGGGCACAACCAAGAGTTTAAGGGGGTGGCTTCCATACTAGCATCCCCTGAGGTCAGGGACAATGTCGATAGTTCTAGGACTGAAGGCCTCCATGGCCTTCAGTATTCACGCCCTGTCTAGTGGGACTTTGGAACTTCTCTTGCCTGTTCCTTGAATGTTGAGATGGTGTGGCTTACTGAAGACATACTAAGGCTTGATGTGGTGCTAATTCTGAGCCTGGGACTCTAACTCTGCTGCCACTCTGCAAATGAACACAGGCTAGTTCCTGAGGGATGAGACACTGCATGAAGAAGAGACAAGCAGCCTCAGCTAAGGTCACCATAGTCAGGCCTGGAGCCAGCACACCCCACCATACAGGAAATCACCAGGCTCTGCAGAATCATCTTCACAGGCTTGGCAGACCAGACAAACAAACAAGCCACAGTGAGAGAGACCAGGAAGGCCTTTGGTGGTGTGCTGACCTGTAGACTACAAAGTCACAGGTAATAATGGACACACACACAAGCTGGTCTGACGCACGTTAATGGCTGGTCTGTCTTGCAGAGCCAGGAGGCTCTCAAAACTCATCTGCACATCAAGTTCCAGCATGCTCGACTAGGAGACACGTTCCCTGGTTCCACTCCTGATCTTGCTACCCACTCTGAGCAAGGAGCTCCCTTAACTTCTGTCAAAGACAGTTTGCATCTTAACACGGCAGTGGGTGAGACACTCAGGGCGGGAATCAGCCTCCTCCTGGCCTCATCCTCCATGGCTCCGTGTTTGCAGATAAAAATACCCTCCCCTCCTCTCTACTGTGGAAGCTGTCCAGGGTCAGCCGCCCACACACTTCCACGCGATTTCTGACTCTGGTTATAAAACCTTGGCCCCAGAAATAGAACACAAGGGGATTTCACAGGCATGTGCTCCGGCACAGTCTCCACCATTCCTGAAAAACTTGGGGGAAATTCACTTTCAAGCTTTGAACACGGTCTTCAAAGTCCTACCTACCCACCCTGGCACCAAACATCTATGAGGGGCCATGGTTTTTTGTTTTTATTTTTTTATATTCTCTCTCTCTCTCTCTCTCTCTCTCTCTCTCTCTCTCTCTCAGCAGGCACTGCTGTTCTCAAGTCTTGCTAGCTCCTTTGGTTAGTGTTGATCACCTCTGGACCCTTCTGGCTTTCCTGGCCCTGATCATCACTGTCCGGTCCTAGCCAGAGCTCAGCTTTCTCTGGTTGCTCTTCTGCCTACCCTCACACCTGCCCTTACATTTAGCTCCTTCAAAGGTGTCCCAGGTACACATTCCATTTTGAGCCCCACACTCATGGTAGCCTCTCCTTCCTAGCTGATACAGCATGGACTCCAGAGCAGAGGCTACTGCCAGCAAACCTCCAGACCAACTCTCTTGTCATAGGTAGGGACTAGAAAGTCAACCGGGGAGGAACAGAACCAAGGTGGTGAAGGTGGTGATAACCAAGGCTGAAGGGAGGCCAGGACACCGGCACAAGGAATTCCCATTACCTGATTGAAAAATAGCACCCTTGGGTGATGATAACAACTATCCCGTTTCCTAAATCTCCAGAACATGCTGGACCCGAGCACATGTTTAAGCATAATCCTTCTACAGATGATGAAACTGGGAACAGAGAAGGGATGTATCCCGTCCGGAGTCACACAGCTGGTTGGCACAGCAAGGATTGAAAGTGAGGTTCAGTTCTAATGACCACAGCTCCGTAAGCCTACCTTGGATCCTGCTGTAGGCGCCTCTCCCATCAGGCTTTTCACCAAATCAGACATTTTCTAGGCCCTCCTGACAGTTTCCAGGCCCCCCTTTGCCCACTCACAGTCCACCACCCACTGGCCTTGAGTGGGGCTACCATGCTCATCACTTCCCACGACTCTCTAGAACAGAACCATATTCTAAACTAGGACTAACCTCTTCCTGCTCTTGATGATGGGCAAGTCACCTTGCTCTCTGAGCATCGGCTTCTTTATCTACAACCTGAGGGTGGAAAGCTGTGATGGTGCCCTGGACACTGCCGGCCCTCAAGAGAGGAAAGCTCACTTCCGACTCTGCCACCCTCACAGCCTCTTGTTCGCCACACATCTCTGCTCCTGTACCTGGGGGCCACCTCCAATGTCTCTGGCACCTACAGATATGGCCACTTCCCAGGAGGCTTTGTCTGCTTTAGAGTCAATCCGGTGCCACACCCTTCAGACACCCTTGTATTGCGACATCTCTGGAGTCAACATTGTGTCTACAGTCTCTGTAAGGGCTAAGCTACCCTCTCTGGTTGGCATAGCATCAGTGCATCTGGTGCCCAGAGACTCCCGAATATTAGAATTAGAAGGAATAATAGCTACTGACACATTTTAACCAATTAATCAACCAATAACTAATCAACTAGTCAACTAGTTACCATACATAGTTTATTCATTGCCCTGGCCTTGTGCTAGTCTTTGAAGATCACAAGAATCCCTCTCCCCATTCCACTTCTGTGCACTTGAGTGCACAGTGGATAGTTTCTGGGCACTGCCCCCTCAGCCTGCTCCCTGTATCCTTCTGGTTGGCAGAGCCCTAACTGCTTGGAGTATGGTCCGGTGGCCACTGACTCAGACATGGGACCGGGTTTATTTAGGCTTTGCTGATCCATTCTCTTGATGGTGACTGGTTTAGGCATGGCCATGTGACCCATTATCTGACAATGAGACACAAGAATGGGTTGGCTTGATGGTGTGGGAGAACTTGACAAGACAAGGAGATGTCTTCTGTCCTTTCCTCAGGGACTCCTCTGTAGAGCAGGGACGGAGCGAGCCTTCTTCGTAGAGCAGTATAAAAGCTCAAAGGAAGCCACATATAAGACAGTTTATGTGACTGCCTGGGTGCCCGGAGAATGTGACCGTCATCACGCTCACCTTTGCCTGCAGGGTGTCTCACCTGAAACAGCAGAGGAGCTCTAAGCCCAGGTCTTGGCTCTTCCCACTCTCCACTGTCTACACCCAGCCATGACCTCCCTCTATCCTCCTTCCTACAGACCTTCACAAATGGCCCGTATGTCAGAGATGTTTTCTCTATCCAGTCATCTCGTGGCTTTCTTCTGTTCTTTTGCCCCAGATGCGTTTGGAAGATTCGCTGGCCTCACTTTTGTGAATGTGTCCTTAGGATGCCTGGACCTGTGCTCAGGGGTTCAAGAGATTCTCATGACAATGCTACTTGTGACAGCGAAAAGAGAGAAAATGATGGTGGCTGGGTCGCTCATAAAAGATGAGGTAGAGATGTATCTATTGATATGCAAGCCACCCAAGCTCTATGACTGAGAGAGAGAAAGGCTCCAGAAATACAGTATTCCTCCACAAACTTATCAGTCATGGAGAACCTTCTGGAAGGACATTTGACAGAATGTTAACAGGAGCGAGCTTTGTTTCACAACATTTTATCTGAGTTTTACTTTCCTCTTTATACTTTTTGATACCATTTGAATTTTACATAATCCTTACATAACATCTCTATATCTAGGGGGAGACAGAACTACTTTTATTTTGAAAAGAGGAAAAAATACATACAGAATCACAGCCAGGATCCACCTTCTTTGGGCATGGTTCCCTAGTCACGTGAGACAAGATTTGGGGTTTACTGTACTCTTTCCAGCCCAGATCCCCAACCCCCATGCCTCTGCCTGACTCTGCCCAGAACTCTCTAGTTTGATAAACTCGGTAACAGTGAGGCAACTAGAAGCCAAACATCTGGAGGGAAAACACAGGGCTGGGGTGGGGAAGTGCGCACTGAGATGCCTGTAAGATTATACAGATGGACTCAAGAGAGAGAGCAGGGGACACTGCCTATGGAGAGACAAAGTCATAAAGGAACAACACCTACTGTGGCTTTGCATGTGGAAGAACTACCCATGAACATCTTCTGTGCATCCGCTCACTGATCTGACTCACCTTCCAGCAGAGCGACATAAAGACATAGAAACACGTGCCTGAGTGTCCACTTCTCTCAGTGCAGGGACGCTAACCTGCTCTGCCTTGGCCATGTCCAACCAACTCCACCGTCATTTTATCAAGCTGAGCCTGCTAAAGGGATGGTCCTGTCTTTTTTTTTTTTTTTTGGTTTTTTTAAGACAGGGTTTCTCTGTGGTTTTGGAGCCTGTCCTGGAACTAGCTCTTGTAGACCAGGCTGGTCTCGAACTCACAGAGATCTGCCTGCCTCTGCCTCCCGAGTGCTGGGATTAAAGGCGTGTGCCACCACCACCCGGCGGGATGGTCCTGTCTTAAGTGCTATTTATTTCTTGTGTGTGTGTGTATGTGTCTGTGTGTGTGTACACATGGAAGCCAGCAGTCATTCTGGTGTTTTCTTCTATTGCTCTGCACACCAGGGCTTGAGACAGGGTCTCTTCACTGAACCTGAACACACTGTCTCCACTAGACTGGCTGCCAGTGAGCTGGGGACCTACTGGTCTCTGTTTTCCAGCACTGAAGTTACAGATGTGCACCACTGGCACTGACTTTAACGTGGTACTGGGATCTGAATTCAGGCCCTTGGGCTCATATTACAAACATTTTACCCACTGAGCCGCCTCTCCAGCCGCCTTCAGTTCCACTTTTGCTTTCTGGATAAGAAGGGGGCCAGTCTCCTGAGCCCTGCCCAGAAGATAGGCTGCAATAGTTATAATAGCTCCTGGGTTGGGGCAAGGAGGGATTCCTCTTTCTTAGTGTCTCCCCACTACCATGCCTTTCTTCTGCTTCCTGTTTCTTGAGTCAAGAGTTCTCTGAGACTCTGGGGAAAGATAGGGGCACCCCAGTCTTAAACTTGTCAAGATGCCTGACCTAGCACGATCCTGTGTTTGAGCTAATGAAGGATCCTGTGTCTGAGCTAGCGAAGGACTCACATCACAAGGGACCCTTTTGTGTAAAGAAACTCCACAGCAGGTCCCTCTGATCTTAGGCCTGCCCTATGGAAGACAGAATCTTCCCTAATTGGTCCTTGAGAAAGAGGCTGGTGTCCTTCCTAGTCTCAGGAGGGAAGAAGTGTGTCTCAGAAAGCTCACCCTGGACTCCCCTCTGCCTGTCCCAGCCCTACTCTCTAACTCCACTTCTGTGCCATCAGAAAGGAAACTTGCACCGTTGTCCCTGGGTATCCAGGACAGTTTACCATGCAGAGATCTGTAGATGCCCGAGGCCCTCATGTAATACTGTGTAATATGTACACAGACCCCCACCACCACCCACACACCCTCCTCCTGTTCCCTTTAGATGGTTCCACCTGTAATACCTCCTGGTATGCAAATAATATGTAAATAGTTGTCACTCTGTTGTCTGGGGAATAATGACAAGGAGAAAAGCCTGTACAAGTTCAGCACAGATGCAATTTTTTTTTTCCTGAATATTTCTCATCTGAGACGGCTGAAGCCAGAAATGTTAACCTGGAGACCTGGGGCATGTAGTTGGGGGTAGGGTGGAGTTCTATTTCTGTCTTCTGCCATTCCTCAAACTGTTGTACAAATTGGGAAGAAATATATTTATGAGGGCCCAGCCAGCCTTCCACCCAGCACACCTTTTGGAGGGATCTGGGCAGCTACTCAAATATTCTGAATCTCAGTGTCCACATCTGTCCTTATGGATTTTAATAGCTGGTTTTTGATTTCTATATTTAATGCTTCTGACCTCTTTGGGCCTTGTTGAGCCTGGAGAGAAAGACAGCAAATGAACCAGTTCAGAGCCTGGACGCCCAGCCGCCTCCTTCATGAAACTGTATTCTCTGGCCCAGGACTCCCTTGCCCTTTGTCAGCCTGGGGCCAGGGGCCAGAGAACTTAGGAACAGCCCTTATGCCTACTGAAACAGCCCCAACTGGGCACTTGAGCCCACCCTAAAGCCCTGGCTCCTTACCCACAGCCATGTTCCATGTTCGACTTCTTGACCAGTGGTTCTTTTCTGAGTGTCCTGCCTGGCACACAGCTCCCACCTCTCGGAACCTCCAGCTACAAACTCTACTTTTACTAACAGCTTTCTCCTTACCTGTTGGCTAACCACACGTGGAGAGAGTTCAGCCAGGGACAGTGTCACCTGGTCCATAGTGTCATTGGGAGGGTATAACCAATGAACACCAGGAACTGTCTCAGGCAGCTGTGGGCACCTGGCAGGGCTTTCATTTACTTTTAAATTTTGTGTGTATGTGGTGTTTTTAAAGCAGTTTTGGAACTGAGGACTAAGCTCTTTTTTTTAAAAAAAAAAAATCTTTCTCCTATCTGTCTTTCCCCCCTTTTTTTCTACCTCCCATTTCTCCCTAACTCCTGCCCAGGATCAGCTACATAATTTTTGGATCCAATCCAAAACAAAACGGTGGGCCTCTGCAGTTGATAAGAATTGTAGGACTGACTGAGGTGGTTTAGCAGGTAACACTACACACATACACGTGTGCGAACACACACACACACACACACACACGCACACACACACACCTGCCCCCACCTTCCTTTACATCAGATGCTCTCCTGCTTCCAACATCTGATTTTCCGAAGGCCCCAGTGAACCCCGATGCTCCTCTTGGCTCCCGATGGCCATATTCACTTAGCTGGGGCGGGGGGCAGAGGCAAACCAGAATTCCCAAAGAGTTCAAGAAATAAGTTATATTAAATGTATTTTATTAGTCTCAGAGTCATATGGCAACTGAGGTTAACACAAAGCAGGGGAGTTAAAGTGGTTTGTATGGGATTTAACAAATGGGCAAGACAATTTAAAGTGCTCAGATTTCTTATTTGTGAAGTACATTGCTAAAAGCCCTGGGCCCCTGCTAGGTTAGTATTTCTCTTCTTGGCAGTTAGTCTGATTGGGGGAAGCCTCTGCACTGCTACTGATACAGCCCTTTTCATCTGCAGTGATTCTGTATCGCCCACTGACTACTGCAGGACCTTGCAGGCAGGCCATGGTATGGATCTGGTGAAAGAAAAGCCCTGTTGGTTGGAAACCCTGTTGAATTGATTTTCTTTCCCTGTTCCTCCAATACAGCATCTTCTCCTCCCCTATGTCTCTCTGCTTCCCAAACACAGCATTGTCAGGGCTTTGCAAGTCCTTCTGAAATCCATACTGTGTCATAGGCCATTGCACACCATGCTGAGACTGAACCTCCGACAGCTTCTGCTGTTCCCCATCTGAGACTTGTCCTGGGCCTGCTTTGGGATTGATGTCTTCAAATAGTCTGCCTGCCCCACGGTTTTGTCTTAGAAATCTGGGTCTAAAATGCCTCCTCCACAGCTCCCCACCAACGTCCATAGTCTGCCAACCTCTTAAATCACCCATCAAGGTCCCACTCAAAGATCCTCTCCTCCAGGAAGCTGCCTCTGATTACACCACATCTCATCTCCCCGCAACCCCAGGCCAGATGTTGGCTGGCAGCCAACCGATAGTGTCTTTGAGAGGGATGTGAGCACCTCAGGCTCTAGTATCCCTCATCTCTGGGGGGTAGCAGAGCAGAGCAGTTACAGAGTAAAACAGTCCCAAATCCATTTCTAACCAGCTGCATATATAGGGTAATACTGACCTTGTGGCTTTGTGAGGGATATATCAGAAGATGACCCAAAGTCTTTAGCACAGAGCCCAGCGAGAGGTATTAACAGCTGTCTCTAGACACTGGCACGCGGACACCACCACAAGCTGGACAACCCATATCCCAGTGTGGATGAGCCTTCTTGGTTGATGCCTGGCCGTGGTGCTATTATGGCTTACTCTCCAGTGTATCCGTTTAGATGAGAAGCTATTCCCAGCCTAGATGGCTGGGATCAGGTCTATTTCATTTACCAATGTGCCCCTGGTACACTAAGGAGTGCTTAGCATGTAGTTAATAAAATCAAATGGATGAATATGTCTCCAGGTCTGGGAGGTGATTGGCATCTGGCAGGGATTGCCTTGCTGGAAGCTGTGAGGGACTTCAACTATGTCTTAGGCAGAAAACAAGGTTGTTTACCTGAGTGGGAGAGTGAGCCCCAGTCCCTAGCCCCAGCCCTTGCAGCCAGTACCACTGGGGATGGAAGGAAAGAGTGGGACAGATGCAGGGGTGATCCTGTGCTCACTACTGGGGAGCAGGAGTCTGTTTCTCCTGTCATTGCAGGACCCAACTGCCTGTCCCAGTTGGGACTCAGTATTGATTTCTCCTTGGAGGCTGCAGGAAACCATGGCACTGTTAAGAGACTACGGAGGCTCCTGAGGATGCTGGCTTTTCACTTTCACCGAAGAGGATACAGAGACATAGGTCCAGCAAGCCTTGTCCCTACCAGGTCACAGTGACATGGGGGGAGAGCCCACCTCAACCTAGGGGCCAGAAGTGGAAGGAGGGAACCAGGCTAACAGCTTTATCTATTATCAGTTGAAGCACAGAATGGAGCCGTACCAAGGGTAGGTGGGTTGGTCACAGACCATGAACTAAGCATTGTGGCAAAAATGAAGAATATTGGCTCAGTTAGCTGCCAAACAGCCGTAATGAGGTAGCTATTATAAGGAAATTGACAGAAAGAGAGAGAGAGGAAGAGAGAGAGAGAGAGAGAGAGAGAGAGAGAGAGAGAGAGAGAGATTTGTCAGAGTTCCAGGGCTAGTAAGAAGCAGGGCATTTCAGATCCAGAACCTTCTTTCATAACAACCAAATAAATCCTGAAAAGAAAGCCTAGTTCTCCATCTTCTGGCTGTGTGACCTTGAGGCTGGCTCACCCTCTCTGGGCCTCATGTCCCTTTCCAAGGGTAATGATCCAGGAGGCCGTGTTCCTAGAACAAGGGCACCCCCTATGGCCAAAATATCCTTTTCTCTGGAGTGACCAGGCCCAGGGTGAACCCAGGTGTCCAGAAACACAGTGGTCCATCATGAGGGCCCAAGGCAAACCTGCACAAGGCCACTTTCACAAACAGCTTGTGTGGTGGGGCTGAAAACCCAAACCCAAACTACAGCTCTAGTAACGAATGGCTTGGGCTTCCGAGCTTTGGAGCTCTCCTGTCACCAGGTGAGGGACCCATGCGAGCTTGGGGAAGAGCTGTGGGCAGATGGAGGACGCCCAGAAAAGCTGAGGCCCAAGATGCACAGAGCTCAAAGCAGAGAGCCCTCCCACACACTGGGAAGCCACTTTTGGGGAGAGAAGCCCCCAACCCTAGTCCTTGTCCACAGCTCAGAAAGCATCCCGGTACAGGGACACCGGGCTGCCGGAGCACAATCCCCACACCCCATACTGAGGGGAAACCAGGTGCAGGAGTCCGGGAATATCTGGGAAGCAGGCTGATGGGGGTCTCCGCGCTCTGGACGCCCCCAGCTCCGGAAAGTTTGTGCGCCCCCTCCCCGCGCCGCGCCCGCTGCCGGGTGCCCGCTCAAGGTCACCGCTGACACCGCGGACACCCGGCCCCCCGGCCAAGCTCTGACTGCAGCTGAGGCCGCGGGGTCCCCGGGCGACACGGAAGAAGCCGCGGAGAAGGAGGCAGAACCCTTGCGGCCAGCAAGGAAGAGAGGCCCCGGCCCGGTCCCGCCGACCCTCACCTGCGCCCGCTCTGGGGCGACGATGCCGCCGCCGCTGCCGTTGCGCT
>NW_004949099.1:28026910-28044861 GCF_000317375.1 Microtus ochrogaster
TCTGCCCCCCCCCCGAACTCGACTCGGACAGCGCCCCCCCTCGCTCATCGGGCCACTCACTCGGGTGGGCTATGAAGACTCTCTCCCTTCCAGGGTACCAGCTCCTTCTCTGTCTGCTGCCCACAGCTCCTTCCCCAGGCACCCCACAGAGAGCCCCTAAATACTTCCCTTTCCCCTCTTTCCACGTGGGGCAGAGAGCCCCCCTCAAGGAAATCCGTGGGTGATGTGGGTAACAGGGTGGAGAGAGTCTGAGGGGAGGCTAGCTTTGGAGGGGGATTGTCGGGGTCAATCTTGGGGATTTTAATCCTGGGCTCTCTGACACTCCTAGCAAGGACAATGGTTGGCCCTCAGCTTCTGTTGTGGCCCCGTTAGGGCCCGGAGGAGTCCAGGACAAGGGGCCCCAGACAGAGAAGCAAGTTGAAAACCCCAGGCACCCGGGAAACAACCTCCACAGTTAGGCTTCCCCTCCTTGGCTCAGGCCCCAAGTCGCAGAAAGCTCAGTTCCTGCAGAAGCCAGGCCTCTGACTACCAGTGCCTGGGTCTGCGCCACGCCATCAATTAATCATGCCCACTTGTTTATTTATTTATTGGCTTTATAAAAAGCCAAATGCACTCCTCACAGGAGGCAGGCAAAGAGAAGATGGGCCCCCACCCAATGAACCCACCAGGGTAACTGACCTTCCCCCCTGGTTGGCCTCCCTGGGTGAGGGAGGTTCCCTGTGAGGAGACCCTGCCGTTCTTATGTCTGGACACCCACTTCCAGGGGACACTCTGGACCCTGACACCCTTTGTGGGCCCCAAATCTCCCAGGCCTGAGCTTGGCAACTCTGAGCAGGAGAGCTGGTTACTTCCCTCCAGGGCTTCAGCTAGCAGGGGTGGGATGTGGGGTGGGGAGAGGGAGAAGGGACGGGGAGCTAGCCACCAGGTGGAGAGCCCTTAAGTGTGACCCAAGGTGTCCCCAGGCTCGGCTTGGCTCAGGAATGGGTTCTCACTGATCCACACTCAGCTTGGCAGATGACACCTGTATCTTCTGCACCATCCTTGAGCACCTAGAGGACACCGGTTCACCAATGCTACAGCCATGCCTGTCTCTGCCTGCCTCCCCCATGCTGGCTGCAGGCCTACTGAGCAGCCCCAGGTGTTCCTACCCACCTGGGGACACCTGGGAGACTCCTCTGGAGGGGCCCCAGAATCTGCTCTTAGCTCTTGTGGGTCCCCACAGCGACTTTGACTTCTGCTATTAGTTGAAGTCAGATGTTGACAATGTTAGTCCTGCTCCAAAGCCCCGAGTGCCCCTGTGTGCTGGAGAGTTTTCTGTCAACTTGACGCAGGCTAGAGAAGCAGAGGGGAGGGATCCTCAACTGAGAAAATGCATCTATAAGACTGGACTGTGGGCAAGCTTGTAGAGCAGTTTCTTAATTAGTGATTGATGTGGGAGGGCCCAGCTCGTATGGGTGGGGCCATCCCTGGGCTGATGACCCAGGGTTCTATAAGAAAGCAGGCTGAGCAAGCCACGGTGAGTGAGCCAGTAAGCAGCACCCCTCTGCGGCCTCTTCACCAGCTCCTACCTCCAGAGTTCTGTTAGAGTTCCTGTCCTGACTTCCTTCAGTGATGAGCAATGAGTGGCATGGAGATTTAAGCCTAATAATCCTTTCCTCCTCAAGTTGCTTTTTTTGGTAATGGTGTTTATTCGCAGCAATAGTAATCCTAATTGAGACAGCCTTGAAGCTCCACAGCCTCAGGACCCCATTCAACAACCTCCCACATCCTTCTGTTAGGGGTCAATGTCTCTCTCACATATATCTAGTTCTGTGCCATGCTGCCCTTCTAGGAAAGTTCCTTTTCGTCTCTTGAGCACTCTCTCCCTAGTCAGAGTGTCAAAGCGGGAGCTTAGCAACGGTCTCTTGTACAATCTTTAGGAACCAGTGGGCAAGTTGGAAAGTGGCAAAGAGTGAACTCACCCCTGTAATCCCAGCACTTGGGAAGCTGAGGCAGAAGAACTCTGAGCTGGATGCCAGCCCAGGCTACAAAGTTTCATGCTAGCCTCGGCTACACAGTGAGGCATTGTCTCTGGAAACAGAAGTCAGGAAGCAAGAGACAGCATGGTGACTTATGGTTGCGTGAGACCTGGTGCAAGACCCTAGCCTCTGAATCCACTGGTTCATCTGTTAAAACACATTACATGGCCATATCTGAGGAGCATATAGTCACAGCTTCTTCTGAGCACCAACTGTGTACTAAGATGCTGGGATTTTCCAATATGATCTGGTAGTTACAATGAAAATAGAGAGGGCAGCCTAAAATGTCTGTGAAGACCAGGTGATGCCCCCTGGGGTGAGCTAACTGGGGTTTGAGAGAAAGTAATGCTGCCTTCAAGGTGACAAACAGCAGCAGATGCTGGCTGCAGGGAGGCCATAAGGCACACTGAAGACTGTGGTATCTGGGGATGGGAACCACACAGCTCTACCTGACCTCTGTCAAGCATGGATGGGAACCTAGACAGTGAACTTTCTGTTTACAAGAGAAGCAGGACATTTGGATTTTTTTTTAATCTGAGCATTCATGATCTTTAAATGTCATCAACACGTTTTTAAAATGTACAACCCGAAGGACACCAAACAGCACAGCTGTGGTGTTGGGCCACCAGGCTGGCAGCTTGTGGCCCTGGTTAGGAGGCAGAGCAGGGCTGGGTACTGACATAACAGACACATACTCTCTCTCCTCCCTGGTGGACTGTGGTCCTTCCTATTTCAGAGGCACCAAGAATCATTCTGGTGAGTGGCAGGAAGGAAACATCTCGCTCCCTTGATAGGTGGCAACCAGCTGCAGGTCTGGAGTGAGCCTCGGGTGGGCAGGCCTGGTTCCACTGCATGTGGAACTCGAGCATAAATAGTCAATGGTCCTCACGGAGCCTCCGTTTCCTCATCAGGGAGTGGGCTGATGCTGGGCAGGGTGAGGGTGCAGAACTGTCGAAGGTTACATGAGGTGACCACAGAAGGAACTGAGGACGCAGGAGGCGCCACAGTTGCTGCAGCCCATCTGGTAAAGAGGAAGTGCGCCAATCTGGACACCCTGCAGAAGTCTCACTCCACTAAAAATAGGGCCCTGACAGACTCCTGAAAGTTAGAGAGTTCTTGGGAGATGGAACTGGAAGGCGAGGAGGGAAATGGATGCTCCTGTCTGCAGAACTAGGAGGAAGAGAGGAGGAAGTGTGCTCAGGTGAGCTACGGTGTCCAGCATCCTTGGCTTTCTAAGGAGAGAGGAAGATGGTTCTGGTGCTGTGTGCTAGAGAGAAATCTGCTCACACCTGGGAAAGCTCTCCCTTGTGCTTCTGTTATGCCGGAATTAAAGCTGTCTTTAAAGGATCCTGAGTCACCTCAGTGCCCACGTGTTACTGTTTTAGCCACATGATATTAGTAACTGCGTAGGCACAAAGTAATAATGTGACTAGGGTCCTGGGTGGGGAAAGCACTTGCCATGCATGTACAAGGACCTGAGTTCAAGTCCTTAGAACATGTTTATGGTCAGGAACAGTAGTGCACTTCTGTAATCCCAGAGGGAATTTCAGATGCCAGCTGACCCCACATAGGCAATGGCAGGTAACAAAGAACGAGAGCTGAGAGAGAGACGCAGAGAGACTTTCACCAAGGTGGAAAATAAAGACACACGAAATTGTGCTTACTTCCATACTTATACATATATACGCACATGCGCACACACGCACATACACACACATACATACACACACATGCACATACACACACATGTATACACACTCACAAATAATCCTATTAAGCAAAAAGCAGGAGGCACCCTAATAAATGGATGTTAGATGCTCCATGAATGGAGCTCTCCTTTCACAGTGTGCTCCAATGTGTGTTTTTGTGTCACTTACCTGGAGAGCTTGCCACCAGGACACTCTGGTAAAGAGAGTCCTAGACCTGTGCTTGGGCCCCTGTCTGGGACTCTGTGGGGGAGGAAGCTAGAAAGATGCGTCCCACACTCTGCCCTGTCCTGCAGAATGTGAGATAGTCTGGCTCATGGGCTAAAGGGATATTTCTTGAGTGGGGGTAAGAGAATTTACAAAGCCCTTTAAGGGATTCTGAGGGCAGAAAAAAAGTCACAAAAATATAAGGCAAAATGACACATTCACAGTACCAAATGCCACTAGCAAAGAAGGAACAGAGAGGGAGCATTCCCATGTACATTTCAAAACCGGGAGAATCTTTTATGGGGATGGTGTTTGCTCAGTTCACTTGTGTGCATGTAGAACACACATGGAAAACAACAACACACACCCAATGATGAGGAAGCAAATTAATTCTGAAGAACAATTAATACCATTTAAGAAGATTTCAGGTGGGCTATTGGCTGAGTTTCTGAGAAAGCCTTTTAACGTTTTACTTTCCACCTGCATCAGTTACCACTTGCATCAGTCACCAGCTGCATCAGTCATCAGCTGCATCAGTTACCACCTGCATTAGTTACCACCTGCATCAGTTACCACTTGTATCAGTTACCACCTGCATTAGTCACCACCTGCATCAGTCAGCACCTGCATCAGTTACCACCTGCATCAGTCACCACCTGCATAAGTCAGCACCTGCATCAGTCAGCACCTGCATCAGTTACCACCTGCATCAGTCCACCTGCATTAGTTACCATCTGCATCAGTCAGTACCTGCATCAGTTACCACCTGCATTAGTTACCATCTGCATCAGTTTCCACCTGTATCAGTTACCACCTGCATCAGTCACCACCTGCATCAGTTACCTCCTGCATTAGTCAGCACCTGCATCAGTTACTCTTGCATCAGTCACCTCCTGCATCAGTCAGCACCTGCACCAGTCACCTCCTGCATCAGTCACCTCCTGCATTAGTCACTATCTGCATCAGTTACTTTTTTGTTGCTATGATAATACACCGAGACCAATACAAATTATAGAAGAAACTAGTTATCAGCTTATGGCTCCAGGAGGATAAGAGTCTATGATGATGGAGTGGCAGTCATGGTGGCAGGAAATGGAAGCTGAAAGCTTGGCTTCTGAACCAAGAGCATGAAGCAGAGAAAGAAACCTTTAGCTCTCAGAGTCCAGCCCAAGTAACACACTTCCTCCAACACAGCTAAACCTCCCAAGCCTCCCCAAACAGCACCACCAACTAGGGGCAAATACCTGAGACAATGGGAGACATTTCTCATTCAAACCACTACTCTACCCTCAGTATTGTTTTTTCTTCAGAACTCCAGGGCCTCAATCATGGTAGGTAAGCCCTGTATTACCAAGCTATATCCCCATCCCTGCCCTTAGTTTTTATATGCAAGGGCTGATCTCACCCACCTAGCAATTCTACAAGGCAGGCTTAACCTGTCCTATAGCCACTTGGCAGACTCCCCTAGACCTGGCTCCAGGGCACTGGCTTCTCTCGTGGGCACCCTCTCCAGAGGACCTTGACTTTAGCTGGTGGGAACCACTAGGTGGCAGTAAACTGGAGTGTACTCCACAGTCAGTGCAAGGCAGTGTATCAGACTACCCCAGCTTTGTACCCCCCCAAAACTCCTCTCCCCACGGGTTTCACTGGAGAGTACTCCCTCATAAATTTCTCATACAAGAGGGAACAGAAAGAAATGGGACAAATCTGCATCAGTTATTAATCTAACAGGGGATTAGTAGCCACAATATAGAAAGAACTCAAAGACTTAAGATTCTTCTAATAATCCAGTCAGTAAGTACATAGCTACACCAAAACAGTTACAGCTCAAACCAAGAGATAAAAAAGATCAAGACAAAAAAATAAAACTCACATGAAAAAGTACTTAGTATCCTTCAGTTACCAGAGGAAGACAAATCAAAAGAGCATTGAAATTTTATCTCATCCCAGTGAGAAAGGTTGTGATAAAAAAGACAAGTATCATGCTTTATGTGGAGGAAGGGAACCCTTCGACATTATTGGTGGAGATGTAAATTACCATAGCTGTCATGGAATTCAGTGGGGACCTTCCTCAAAAACCTAAAAATAGAGCTATCATACGACACAGCCATGCCACTCATGGGAATATAACTGCAGGAAATGAGGTCAGCATACAAAGGAGATATCGGCACATGCGTGTTCATTATAGCTTGATTCGCAACTGCCTAGATACTGGGTTAGCCGAGGTGTCCACATATAGATGAGTGGATAACGAGAATGTAGTGTGTCTCTGTGTGTGCATGCACTCACATGTGCGAGAAAAATGATTCATTGCATCATAAAGAATATTGACTTTCTGTCTTGTGCAGCCAAGTGAATGCAATGGAAATTATCATGTTCAACAAAACAAGACGGATGCAGAAAGACAGAATCGTGTTTTCTCTCCTATGTGGAGAATAAAAACTGAAATAGAGAAGGGATTGGCATGGGGCATGGGCCTGCCATCCCAGTGCTTAGGATACAGAGACAGGAGGATCACCACGAGCCCGAGTCTGGGATGTTTGGTGAGATCAAGGCCAGCTTAGACTGTGTGATGTCACATTCTAAATTGTGAAACCCTGTTTCATTTTAAAAGTTAAAAATGAAACTGAAGGAGAGGATGAGAAGTAGGGCATGGAGAAAGATCGGGGAGGAGGAAGGGGGAGGCAGAAAACAAAAAGAACAAACTGAGCATAGAAGAACTGTCAGGCCTGGGAACATGACTGGTATGGGAGGGATTGGGGAGGCTGAGAGCATGGGGGGGGCATGCCAAGAACAAGACCAAAACTTGTTATATGCACATATGGAGATGCCACGGTGAAACTTGTTCATTTTTACAATTAATGTGTTAATCCTTACAATAATGAAAACAAAGCAGTCCCTAAATCAGACCATGCTTCTAGAGAGACAGATGGCCCGCCAGCACTCACCCCCATTTTGCAGTTTTATAGGCAAAGTCTCTGCCCTAAACAGGGGGCCAGCTGACTGCAAGTAGCAAGAGCAATGTGAGCCCACCAGAGGCAACACATGATAGAGGAGAAGGTGTGGAGGGCGGGGGGGGGGTGAGGTGAGACTCTGGGAGAGGGGAAGGAAGGTGATTAGCTGGCCACAGCTGTGGGGCCCAAGCTGAGGGTTCACCCTTCTGTTTACTTGCCACGTGCGCATGTCCCTCCATAGTAAGTGGGCCCTTGCAGGTGGACAGGACTCAAAGATATGTGGGCACAGTGTGGTTCCCTTAAGCTGGGGGTCAGGAAAGGAAGGAGACAGTCCCACATGGCTCAGGGTTGCACCAAAGTCAAATGCTTAGGAAAGCAAGCTTGGGCCGCTGTAGCAAGAGAGTCCCCAAGTCCCCACGAGAGGACTCAGAGGATGGAAGACAGAAATGGGGACCATGCGTCCGACATAACTGCCCTGAGGGAGAGCTAGTTATGTGCATGCTGAGTGTAGATCAGCAGGCTGTGGGAGAACAAGTCCAGGCTCCAAGACCTCTTTCTTTTGAGGAACTGCGTGCACAAAGGAAAGGTTAAACAAGGTCACTGAGTTCGGAGGTTACAGTCTCTCAGCTTCAGATGGGGCACTCTCGTGGAGCTCAAGAGACATGCCCTAGACAGGGAACACTGGGGATTCAGCCTGTGGTTCCATTTGTCAGGCTAGCAGTAGGAACCATGACTGCAGCTATAGGCAGGAAAGGCTGTCACTTCAGGGACTGCAGAAAATGCTAGGGACAGGAGACAGTTTCTGAGTCATCAGGGGACCAGTTGTGACTGTGGGTCAAGAGGAGGCTGAACGGCACCACCGAAGATCAGCCTGCAGCTCCCAAGAACATGGCCTTGCCAGGACTTTATCCTCAGTGGCTCTGCTGGCTGAGAAGGTAGGGGCCAAACTCTGAGTCAAGAGAGGAAGGGTTGGGGTGAGAGGTTGAGGGAACGGGCTGTGTCACCTGCTCTGTTGAATGAGGATAACCATAAAGCTCCCTGAGGCTGTGGCCAGGCAGGGCTAGAAGCCTGGGCTGTTGATCTTTTCCTGCTTGTGGGAGAAGCTGGACATTTGGAGTTTAGTGTGACCACTCTGATGTTTAAATGTCATCAACTAGTTTCAAACCTTCACACTTGCAATAGAGGTGTGGGAAGCCTGGGCCAGGCCAGATCTAGCACGTGTGGTGAGGCTGAGCCTTGAAGAATCTTAAGTCACAAGAAGTGTGAGGAGGTGGGTGGGGTGTGGAGGTGGAGGGCTGCCAAGAGGAAAAGGTTCCTCTCTAGTATGTATGTGACCTTTAAATGTCATCTTGGTGAAGATGCAGCAGTTTCTCCGAGTGCGACTGTGGCGTCCCAAAACAGCCCCTCTGTGTCCTCTTGGCAAAAGTGCAACAGTTCTTTGATGGAGCCCTTTTGTCTGAGTGTGTCCCCACCAATGTTGAGGGTAGGGCAAAGAAGACCTTCAAGGAGTTGGTACCCCATGAACAACCCTCATGGTGACCTATGGAGCAGATGTTTGCATCTGTAACCCCCACCCCCATGGTAATTTGGAGACAGGGTTTTGCATTGGTTCCCACTGGAGACCCACGATGCTATCCCTACCTCATTTCCCCCTCTCCTGTGGAATTTCCTGGAATCATCTACCAAATAAACTCATTGTATTTCCTATCACCTCTATTTCCGGGGAAAATCCAACTCAGGAGCTCAGCTCAGTTAAGAACTTGGGTTTAGAGGTGAAGGTTTAGGTTTAAGGCCCAAGTCCATCAATACCCTTAGCTCAATTTCTCCAACTTTCAATTTCCTCTGATTGGTTTGAATCTGCAGTATTTCTGAGGTCCATGCACTGCAGACTTTAGTCCTAGGCTGTGGTGCTACTTGGAGGTGATGGAGCCTCTAGTATTTGGGGACTCTCAGGAAGAAGTTAGGCCATTAGGGAAACAGGAGTCTACCATGGAGAGGAAGAGGTAGGCAGGGGTAGACCATCCCAGGACACTATTTTTTACTGCAGGCCAATCATTGCCCCTCTATCTTTTAGCACTTTCTTAAGTCGCATGCGACCCTCAGTTCTTCTTTCTCTGTTCTCCAGCTGGTCTGTTCCCCCAGGACTTGAAAGTAAGGTCCTATTGCTCAAGATACCATGCACTTGAGAAAAAGGATTGGGAGGAACCGAGCTGGAACTGCCCTGGAAGCCTCCTCCCCTGAGGACTGGCTCTCACAGAATCAGAAGGAGCTGTACAAGCTGCCAAGTGAGAAAAGCAATCAAAAGTTCTACCTCCATGTAAAGACTATAAACCACAACAATCACTACTCTGGAAAAAAATGGTCCCAAGGGTGCAATAATGGCATTCTCATCTTGGGGGCAACCAACATTGTCTGATTGGACTCAAGGCCCACTCCAGAGGAGGCAAATGATAATGTAAACCCAGCCAGCTACCAGCGGCTCATGAGGTCATGGATCTCAGAGGAGAACCCACTACTGCCCCTTTTCTAAGCCAGCATCATCTCTAACTGTATCCTTCTAGCTGCAGAGAAGAGCAGCTCTCAGCCCTCATCAAAGAAGTTTCATTGTGTAGTAGACAGAGAACATCACAGAAATCTACAACTGGCCATAAATGCAAAGCAAACGACCATGGGGTGCCACACCCCAACTGGTATATCTATAATACAACTATTACACAAGGTTCAGGAAACAACAGAAAGACTGTGGGAGCCAGAGGTCCAGGGCCTCTGCTGCAAGATCTTGTCTTTGCTGTAAGACAGGGGAGCTGCTCCCATGGGATTCCAACAATATGGTCACCTAAAGGAGACCCGAACAATGGCAACAGCAGCTAGTATGGCAGTGTGGATGAGGAACTCACCCAAGACCACACCCATAGATGAAGAGCTATAGGCAGTTAAAGGTTGCTAAGAGGGTGAATATCAGTTTTCTCTAGTAATGAACTCCCTCCCCTGATAGTTATCCAGTCCTAAGTGATCAGCCTGAAACACACATATGAGAACACTAAATGGACTCAGGAGGTTGTGTTTACGTATACATACTATGGTGGCTTGAAAGAAAACGGCCACCAAAGGGAATGGCATTAGGAGGTGTGGCCTCGTGGGAGGAAGTGTGTCACTATGGAGGCAGGCTTGGAGGTCGCATATATGCTCAAGCCATGCCCAGGGAGACAGACCACTTCTTGTTGTATGGGAATCAAGATGTAAGATCTCTCAGCACCTTCTCTAGCACCATGTCTGCCAGCATGCTGCCTTGTTTCCCACCATGATGATAATGGACTAAACCTCTGAACTGTAAGTCACCCCAATTAAATGTTTTTCTTTATAAGAGTTGTCATGATCATGGTGTCTTCACAGCAATAGAAGCCCTAACTAAGTATGCTAGCTAGTTTTATGCCAAGTTGACACAAACTAGAGCCACTGGGGAGGAGCCTCAATTGAGAAATGTCTCTATAAGATCAGGCTGTAGGCAAGCTTGTAGGGCATTTTCTTAATGGTAGATGGGAGAGGGCCCAGCCCATTGTGGGCTGTAAGAAGGCAGGCTGAGCAAGCCAGGGTGGGTAAGTCAGTAAGTAACACCCCTCGCTGGCCTCTGCATCAGCTGTGGCCTCCAGGCTCCTCCTCTGCTTGGGTTCCTGTTCTCACTGCTTTTGATGGTGAGCTATAGGATGGTACTGTGAGTGGTAATGAACCCTTTCTTCCATAAGTTGCCTTTGGTCATGGTTTTTCATCACAGCAATAGTGACCCTGACTAGGACACATACATACATACATACATACATACATACATACATACATACATACATACATAAATACCATAACAGATGAAGGAGAGGGCAGTGGTTTAAGAGAGAGTAGGAGAAGAGAAGCGGAGGAGCTGGAGGGGAAGAGGGAGGGGAGAAATTTGTTATTTTAAGGTTACATAGTAGCTCTACAGACCTTACATCTTCCTTGCAATAATCCATCCATTTATGCATCTCTTCCTCTCTCCACTGAGCACCGATGTGTTCCAGGCATTGATAGCCTCCCTAGAGACGGAGAAGGGAGAAGATAAGAGTTCCAAGTTCCTACATTAACCTGGATGGGGAAATCAGACACAAAACAAACCTATAATATCAGTCAGAGATGAAAAGCTGAGAGAAAAGCATAAAGCTGGATGAAGAAGGACTTTGGCAGGTTAATGAGATGGTGCATGCAGTAAGTGCTCAGTAAATGTTTTCTGATCAATTATTCACTGCTGTCCTTATTGTTCCCCTTTCTCTCCACCTTCTCTGCCGTTTGTTTACCGATTCAGTTGACAAATGGTTTCATCTCAAGGCCAAGCCCTTTGCCAGGTTCTAAGAGTACTTTGACGAGCAAAACAAGTACATTTTTGCTTTTCATGGACTCACAGTCTGTGGAGGTGAGAATTAAGACACAGCTGTGTTAGATATTTGTATCCTGAAATTGTTCTCCATGAAGGAACGCTAAAACACACCTGGCACTATGAGAGGAAACCCCAGCAGGTCCGTGTGAGGCCTGTGGAGGCTTCTCAGATAAAAGAGGCAGAGCAATGTGTAGGCTAAAGACCAAAGAGTAAATAGGGGTAGCATGGTTCAGTGATAAGAAGTCCCAAGGAAAGGGTGGGGATGGGCACCACATGCAAAGGTCCTCGGGTTAGGGAGGAATACAAAGAAAATTGGAAGAGAGTCAGTGTGACTGGTGCAGAAAGAGCAAAGAAGACTCCAGACAGGAAAGGACAGGCAGGTGCTGGACCATCCAGGTCACTATTATCTGTTGAGTGCCAAGGCTAGACCATTACAAGTTATTATTACTTATTGAGTGCCAATCATATGTCCGCTCTTTTTTGAGAACTTTGTATTATCTCATATAAGCCTCAAATGACTCTTCATGGGAGGTGCCTTTATTATACATTTTACATTCAAAGAAATGGGAGCTCTGAAAGCTGCCAAGTTCCATGATCTGCAGTCAGGATTTAAACCTCGATCTCTGGATCCAAGTCAGAACCACAATACAATTCTCTATCTTTATCTCTAAAGCAACAGAGATCCAAGCTGCAGAGCATTGCCACTGGGGGAAACAGTGAAAGGTACCCAGGGCCTCTACGCTGCTCTTAAACCTGTATAGTTCTTTCTAAACAAAGCTTACAGTGATAATAAGAAAAGAGCAGTGAGGATCCACTAAGAGTTGAAAAGATCCCACGGGCTTTCCTGAGGACCAGATGGGACAGTGGGATGATGCAGGGGAGAAAAATATTCTGGTCTGGGGCTGGAGTGACTGGTTGGCCTGGTTGGAGGGAGGAATGGGAGATGGCAGGTGTGCTGATGGGAGCTCAGAGGCCAACCTCATGGAACCTTGACCTCCTAAGAGTCAGTGTGGTGACTGGGAAAATGGGTGGAGGGTTGTCTCACCAGGCTAGGGTCACCCTGCTGGAGACTGCCACAGGGCACTGTTCTCTGTCCAAGAGGGAGAACAGGGGCCTAGCAAGGACCAGAAATGATACCCCATGGTATGAAGTGCCTCAGTTTAGGGTTTTAAATCTGTTTACTCGATAGTGGAAGGGAGGTGTTCCAGGGACAGAGCAATGCTACTTAGTGTCATCTAAGGGAAACAGGCTCTGGGGACAGATACTTACAGGGCAGCCCCTTAAGCAGCACTGTAAAGTTTAAACAAAGTGGCAGTCACGGTCTGCTGAGATGTCTCGGGGTAGATAGAACAGCCTTTCCAGTGTGGCATCGTCAGTGAGGCATGGCCACTCACAGCAGGGCCAGGTGCCCTTGTCACAGTGATGGGAGAAAGAGCAAGCAGACTCCAGCCCTACTTCTGCTGCAGAGCAAACCTGGTGGAACCAGATGGGCTGGCTCTGTGGGGTTTAGCCTCCGTGAGACATGGGCAGTGGCCCCTGGGAGCTCTTAAGGGTGCTGGGTCTCAAGAGTACCTCCAGCACTGGCAGAAGACTGAAGTTCTCTACAGAGAAACCATACGGGATGCTGAGAGATGGGAAGGAGAAAGGCTGTCTGCGGATGTCTGGAAAGATTTCACTATAAATTCTTCATAATCAAACCCACAGATATGAGAAACTGAAGAGATAGGCACACAGAAGCAAACAGGCAGAAACGGTTCTAGTTCACAGGAAGTCAGTGGAAGATAAAGGCAAGGCCTCAAACCAGTGCACCACAAAAGAAATTGTTAATGAACAGGGCTGAGCTGGAGAGATGGCTCACCCATTAAGGGCACTGGCTGCTCTTGTGGGGGATTCAGGTTCGGTTCCCAGTGCTCACATGATGACTCACAACCATACCTCCAGATCTGGGGCATCTGACACCCTCTTCTGACACAGCAAACTTGTGGTCCACATACATACATACATACTAGCAAAAACACTCACACAGATAAAATAAAGATAAATAGGCTTGTCATTTTTAAGTGTATGAGACAAAGGGGGAGCCTCTGAAAGAAACAATGGAACCCACGGATCCCAGTTTTAATCTAAAGGCAAAAACCCAAACCCAAAAAGCACGGGAATCTCCTTTCAACTTCTGCATTTGGATAAGGTCTTTTTCTCACTGAGAATCTAAAAGGCAGGAAAAGAAAGATGGATGAATTCAGTACAGTGAGAGAAAACCTCTTAACATTCTGTGTGGCAGTTGAGACAAAAGAGAACACCATAAACAAATCAGCAAGGACAAATGTCAGGCTGGGCTGGGGTCGAAGGCTTTGATTCTCGAAATACAGTTGTTGTTCTAGAAGACTAGATGGAAAAAATGAGCCACCAAACAGAAAATGGGCAAAGGACATGAGCAAGCAGGTCCCCAAACACAGACTCACACGGCAGCTACTCCGCCTCGCTGATACACACGCTCAGATTCTGTCTTTGTTTTGGTTTATTGATGAAGGGCCTTGCCATGCATTCTGGGACAGCCTCGAGCTGCAGCAATCTTCCTGTCTTGCCTTCCCAAGTTTTGGGGTCACAGTGGGCATCGCCATTCCCAGTCGAGAGAAGCATATTTGAAGCCACACTGATACACCAGTGAGGCCTGGAAAGCCCATTCCCACATACTGCTGCAGGAGTATGGAAACCAGCATGGACCACGGGGCAAGCTTTGGGACACCTGTTAGAAGTCACAGGACCACTATTCTGACCCAGCAGCCCCACCTGGAGAGACCTATGCTAAGATACTATTGTCTGCAACAGCCAAGGTCTGGGAATCATCCCCCAAGTGTCCATGGGCAGGGGACAGACATGATAAATCAAGGCTGGCAAGTTTACATGATGGGATATTCCTGAGCTGTAGAGAGAATGAGTGGACTCTGAAGCTGGATTAGCAAGGGGCAGCAGGCTAGACCGGGAAACAGGCTGGACTGTGGAATGAAAGAGCAGAGGGTGTGGCAGTACCCACGCGTGCAGGTGTGAGGCCTCTGCCTTGCTTTCCTGTCTCTCCCTAATATGCTGTTTCACGTGTGTTTATGCGTTTTTCCCATACATGCGGGCACATATGCCTGAGGCTGATGCCGGTCACTCTCCACCCTATAAGTGAGGCAGGGTCTCTCAGTCAGACCATATCTTGCCATAGGGCTAGTCTTCCTAGTCTTCCTAGCCAGCTTGCTCTGCGGAGCCCTGTTTTTGCCTTCCAAGCCTGGGATCATGGGTTGGTCACCATACCAACCTGGCATTTACAGGACTTCCCGGGGGTCCAAACTCCAGTCTTCATGCTTGTGGAGCAAAAACTTCACCAGCTGAACCATTTGCTCATCCCTGGCTGCCTTGGGCTTTAATGAACTTACGGAATCATAATTTACATTAGCAATAGACTATTCTCTTTCTTTGAATGACAAATCAAAGCTTTTAGGGTATTTAGAGTTGCAACCATAGCCTAATCTTATTATATTCTCCCCCTGCCCAAAGACAGAGTAAGAAAGGGTGGAATGCCACACGGATGTGCACTTGGGCATTGGCACAGGCACACATACACAGGAGCGTGTCCATGTGTACACACACTAGCATGAGAAGCTATGTTGGAGAACTGTCAGGTGCGGACGGCACCAGAACTGAGAGAGCAAGGGAAGGATTGGTGGCAAATAAGCCAGGCCTGGCTTGGAGAGCCCAGATCACTTGAGGCCTTACATATCTGGTCAAAGAGCTTAGATTCACCCCAGAGTCTTAAGTTGTCCATAGAAACTCCGTGAAGAAAGAATATTCCGTATCGATGTTGTCTGGTAGGGTAGCTCAGGTCACAAGTGTCTACTGAGACCACGGGAAATGGTTTGTGTAGACAAGGAACTGTATTTTAAACCTTATGCAGCTATTCAATCTGCCTTTAAGTAGCCCTGCGTGGTTAATGGCTACTGTCCTGGACCTGAGTGGTACAGCACCCACTGGCTATAGAGAACTAGGGTTCAGAGGGGGGAGCAGCACAGCCAGGTTTTAGTTTACGGAGCTTAAGAGAATGGATGAGTCAACTGAAGAGGTGACATTAGCGATGTCTCCCAGAGGCACTGGCTTAGATGGCAGGTCCCCTATGGCCAAGGATGGGTTGGGAAGGTTTTGGAGGGAATGAGGGTGACTCAGCAGTTCTAGTTTGAAAAGTTTGGAGTTTGGGCAGAACATGGGTGAAGGGGTTCCAAGGGCAAGGTGGAGAAGCTACTAGAAGCTAATCAGGTCATGGCATATGAGGACAAGTCTTCAGGGTGTCTCCATTTATAATATGACTGAGAGTCTTCACAGGAACAAGCCAAGCCTCCATTCTCATCCCTTACACCCCAACCCGGCCAGCTCCTGCCTCCATCCTCTCTGTCCCCCTAATTTGCCTAATTTGCTTGGGCCTAGGGACCTTTGCACTTCCACGGAAAGTCGTTCCCTGGTCTTCACATGGCAATTTCTTCTCTTTATTGAGATCTCAGCTCAAGTCTCGTCTTAGAACAGCCATTCCATCTGCCTTTTCTAAAGCCACTTCTGATCTTCCCCACCTTCTGTTTATGTGTGTGCTGATCAGTTTGTTTTCAGTCCTTGTGGTGGTTTCTATTATCAACATGGCAGGATCTAGAATTGCCTTAAGAAATAAATGTGAGCAGCTATAAGGTGCCGTATGCGGGTGTGTATGTGGGTGACTGTGTGCATTTATGTGTATTTGCATACATGTGAGTGCATACATGTGAGTGCATGTAGCTGTATACATGTGTATCTGCTTATGTACATGTGTACATACGTGCACTATTGTGTGTTTATTTGTGTACCTGCACGCATGTTTGCAGGTGGGTATTTGTGTACATCTGTAGGGGTGTACATATGTACCTTTGTGCTGGGATGCATTTGCATGTGTTTATCTGTCTGTAGGTTCATGAACATGTCTGTTTGTGATTGTGTGTTTAAAAGCAGGCATGTGTGCATATATATGCATATTTGTGTTCGTGTATGAGTGCATGTTTTCAGGTGTGTACATGTACGTAAATGTGTTTGTGTGTATGTATATACACATATGTGTGTACATGTATTTTATGTTTTATATGTGCATACATATGCTTGCATGTGCTCACTTTCAGGAAGTACATGTATGTTCATGTGTCTCAGTCTATGTTGGCTGCTAGAATAAAATACTATAGTCCAAGCAGCTTACAAACAGCAAAGATTTGCTACCCACACTTCTGGAGGATGGGGTGGTCCACGGTCAAGGGGCCTACAGATTCAATATCTGGAAGCCCCACTTCCTGGTCCGTGATCATCATTCTGTTTCATTCTCACAAGGCAGAAGAGGAAAGGGGCCTCTCTGTAGCCTCTGTCCTAAGGGCTCTAATCTCATTTGTGAGGGCTCCTCCTCCATGCCTTGTCACCTCCCCAGAGTTACACCTCTGACACCTTCATCTTGGGCGTGAGGATTTTAAGAAGGAATCTGAGGACACTACTGTCTGCTCTATAGTACTGTGTGCACCTCAGAAGAGCATGCATGTACACACATGTGTGCCTGGTGAATGGAGTGGGAGGGAGGTGAACCTGGCAGCAGTCACAGAAGCAAAGCGCAGTGAGGTGGGAAGGGAGGGGACAGGGAGAGGACAGAGACATTTCTGTCTTGAACCTTGGATAAGCAGTGGAGGCCAGAACACCACAGGCCTTGGGATTCACACTGGCTGGAACCATCACGCAGGTGACAGGAAGCCATGGGTAGCCGGGTAGCAGAGACACCTTTCTGGGAGAGCTTGGAAAATCCTGCTCCCCTCTGCAAGGCAGACCTTACCTTCAAGGGCCTTACCCTCGAGTCCTCTCCTCGAGATTCCCAAGTCCTCCACCACCCACCCGGGTGACTGCCACCTACGACCTGATGCAGCAGTCTTGACACTCAGAGCTCCGGGTTCTGTGAGACAAATCTGTGACCTACTTTTCAGGTGATCAAAGAAGTGCCCCTGTGGATTGTCCCAGGGAAGGGAAATGGGCAGAATTAGGGCAAAGGGGGCCAGGGCCAGGAAGGCAGCCATGGAGCGCGCACCAAAGTCAACGTTCTCATGGGCAAAAGATCCCGGTGGCTGATGTCTCTCCTTGACCCCTCGGTCCAGGCAAATCTCCTAGAGCCTCTGTGGAGGCTAGCGGCTCCCCTGGGGCCATTGTCCAGCCTTCGCCCATTTGCAGGGCTGGTTTGTTGATAGTTTCCTTTCCCCTCTTCCTTTCTGCCTGACTCCTGGCTATATGCACATATTTATTATCCCCTCTAGGACTCAACTCTGCTAAAAAAGAAGATGATGGGGCGAAAAGAGCTCTGAATAATGAGTTCTCCACGGGGTAGCAAAAATGTTCTTTTCAAAAATAACCAGAGAATTTGGGGTGGGGGTGGGGGAGTCGTCATCTCTCCAAGAGGAGGGTCCAGGCAGGGGCTTGTGCACTGAGTAGCCAATACTTCAAGTCATGGTGTGGACATGTGCACGGATGTGTGTAGTTTTATGTATGCATGGATGTTTGTGTGTGTAGTTTTATGTATGCAGGGATGTTTGTGTGTGTAGTTTTATGTATGCTTGGATGTTTGTGTGTGTAGTTTTATGTATGC
>NW_004949099.1:28044961-28070545 GCF_000317375.1 Microtus ochrogaster
ATGTTTGTGTGTGTAGTTTTATGTATGCAGGGATGTTTGTGTGTGCAGTTTTATGTATGCTTGGATGTTTGTGTGTGTAGTTTTATGTATGCTTGTGTGTGTAGTTTTATGTATGCATGGATGTTTGTGTGTGTATGTTTGCACTGCTGGGGTTGAACCCCAGACCTGGCATGTTCTAAGCACACATTCTGCTACTGAGCTACAGGTTGGGCCTCATTTCCAATTTGTCTCTGCACCTTGCCTCTGATCATCTCAGCAGTGATTTCTCCCTGCACAGTGATTCATTCCTTTGAAGATGACAGGCACAGGGCTTCCTCTGGCCGCTGCCAGCCTGTGTGACCCTTTCCCCCTTCTGTCCCTACAGAGTTTTTTTTTTTTGCATAATGTTGGACCCCGCCCCCTCCCTGACAAAAGCAGCTCCAGCTCTCTGGAGTTCTGTGTGTGTGTGAGGGGGTGTTGGAGAGAGAAAGCAAGCCTTCTAGTCAGGCTTGCCTTTGAGCCTCGCCCTGTGAAAGTAGGCAAAGGGTCATCTACGCTGAGCCTCAGTTTACTTGTCTGCTCCCTAGAGTTACTCTCTCTGTCTGTCTGTCTGTCTGTCTCTCTCTCTCTCTCTCTCTGTGTGTCTGTTGTGGAGGCGGGAGCCTTGTGTACCATTCTTAGAAGCAATGTCCCCCTCATTTGCAATAGGGTCTTTCAGTGGCTTGTAGCTCACCCAAACAGACTAGACTGCCTGGTCAATGAGCTCCATGGATCCTCCTGTCTGCCTTCCCAAGGTTGGGATTCTAAGAGTTCACCACCGTGCTTGCCATTTTCATGTGGGTTCTGGGGGTTGAACTTGGATCCTCATGTTTGCAAGATGAGCACTTTCCTGACTGAACCTTCTTCCTGGCCTATGGAATTTCTATTTCCACCTCTCTGAAATGCTGGGGAAAGACATACAAGGGTACGCTGCAAAGTCCTCAGGCATTCCCTGGCCCATAGGGATGCTTGGTGGGTCCCAGTGGACGCCATATGTCTGGCCCCTAGTCTAGCCCTAGTCAAATCTATAGGGAAGCTCTTAGGGAGCTACATGTAGACCTCTACATGTCTAGCCTCGAGTCAGTCATGTGACTTGCAGACAAGTCAAGGGTGCACGTATATGTCATTTCCAAGCTAATGCAGAGAAAAGCTGACATGCCATCTCCATGGAATGATGATGACAGAATCAGAAAGTGCGCGAGTCACCAAACAGAAGAGGCTTTGGAAAAACAAGAGAGACATGTTTTGTACACACAGCTATGGGGCTTCTCAGCTACATCTGTTCCTTAATGAATGCACCAGGTAAACCAAGCTATAAGCGTGTTCGGAGCTGCTACTGCATAGGCAGTCACGCCTCAGTACACACTGGGGACATCTTTTGTCACGTGCATCATCAGGCAATTCTCCCACCGTGCAAACATCATTGAGTGTATGTTTACCCAACCCTTGTCAGTCCATTTTATGGCACGCACATGCACATGTGTGTACGCACAGGAACACATTCTATTGGCTTTCTTAGGGCACTGATGGACCAAACAGCCCTGGATTAAATAGAGCACAAGAAAATATGACTCATCCAAGACAGGCGGTCAACATAGGACACAGGAGGCAGCGGAGTACGCTCACTACAGTAAACTCTGGTAACTAAAGGAAATACTGAAATCACAATAAACATAACCCCACAGCAGTCACCCATAGCCCTCAGCACTGTGTGCCTGACGTCATTGTATGTGCCCTGCTGGCACAGATTTATGAGCGTAGCTTGACTGAAGACATGTCAGTCATGAGGCTATGACAGCTACGCTGTTACTAGGAAACATGAACTTCTCAGTTGTTACAATCTTACGAGACCATTGTATGAATGTCATGATGTGGCATGTGACTTAGGGCTGCCAAAGTCTGTTTTGAGTGCCAACATCATGACAGATACAGATGGATGCCCTATGATGCAGAGGATACAGGCACTGCGATGGGCAGGAGATAAAGACAGGGCTGTCAGCTGTCCCCTTGAAGACGCTCTATGCTGCAGAGGCTCGGTGAGCATAGCATCGTGGGTGTTATTTTGGGGCACAGTCAGGTCTGGCATACTAGGTAAACACAGAGAAAAGTCTATGCCTGGGACTCTGGTGGTTCGCAGTCTTCAGGTCGATGCAGGTATTCCTAATGACAGAGAAAGCTTCAGCGTTTTACCTGGTAAGCGTTCTAACATGAAGACATCATGAGCTTGGCTCCCCTCACAGGTTTCCATGTATTTCATGTGACAGGTGGAACTAGGGTGAAACTCAAAAGCTGGCATCTAAACGTATCATCACAATAAGGCATAGATCCTTGTCCCCATTTTCATAGGACCATAGCATGGTGAATACCACCAGGCAAAAATAGGATTTGGGGTGTTTCCTTCCAGTTCACCCTCCTTGTTAGCTGACTGGCTGACCTGGTCTGTGATGGTCTAGAGGTGACCTTGTGTCTCCAGCAAGAAAGCATCTGAGGGGCTTCCCAGGGTGCAAAGAGGAGATGTCTGATGACAGTAATGGAGCTGATGGACACCTTGGCCCACAGCGAGCCTGAAAGCTACCGCAGGCTTCCTGTAATGTCTCTTCAGGCTACAGAGTCCAGTGGCAAATCCAGAGCTTTGAGCCTGCCCAGTACTTGCTTTTGAGATTGCTATCCATGCCTTATGAATGGGAAGATGAAAGGCAGAGGTCCCACCAGCAGTGTGAGAGAATGCTGTGAGCTATTAAACGTGCACCCCAGGCCCAGAGATGAGAGATGTGAGCTCTGCCCTGCTCCTGAAGTGCCCTTTTCTACCCAGGAGTGGCTAGACCTAACTTCAGCACACAGGACCCCACCTTGCCTCAGCACTATGGTCCAGAGTGCTAAGGGATCTATATCCCTCCTCAGGCATCCTAAGGCACTGGAGCCTAAGGTACTATTTGGAACCTGACCCATGAATCATTTAGAACCGAGAGCCAGTTTGCAGAGTGCCTGGGCGTCCACTCATCCATCCTCAAAGAGCAGACTGCAGACTGGTGCTTGCCTCAGAGCCAAAATGGGAAACACAGCCAGTCTCACGGGGCAGGCCATTACATGGAGATGGAGCAGCAGAAAGGGAAAGATTCGGAGATGGCAGGCTCTGCCCCAGGAACGGCCCTCGGGATGGTGATGTTTATAATAGATAATGGTGTCCTGGATGCACAACGGCTGTGTTGTTCCTTCCAGCCCTTCATCCGCAGAGTCCTCCTGCAGTCTTAGGAGGAGAGGTCACCATCAGTCTCATTTGAAGGTTCAACGAGACTGGGGCTCAATCATGGAGCAATGACAGGCAAGCATTTAGCTCCCACTGGCTGCCCTTGCCTCTGATCTATGCTGCTGTGGCCTTTGGGTTATTCTTCTCGGTACCTGTCCCCCTCAGCTCTTACTCATGGTCACCTATGGCACTAAGGTTTTACGTGCCCCTTTGCTCTGGGCAGGGGGTGAGAGATGATGCTTGGGAGCGGGAGGCTATACCAGGGGTGTGTTGGGAAGTCTCTCCTGGCCATGCAGAACTGAATCAGATGGGGCAAGATTGAAGGCAACAGGGAGGAAGGGGCAGTGAGAGGTGGGCAGTGGACTGATGGTGTACCTAGAAGATGGAGGGTCGCATGGGAATAATGGCAGTGGCTAGAGAAAGCGCTGTGACAGAGCAGGCTCTGAAAGGTGTCTGGGACTGAATGAGATGAAGAAGCTGTGCACTATGCATTTCTCGGTCCCAGTGAGAGGGGGAGGGGAACCATGCAAACAAAAACTCACTTCCTAGTCTATGTCAACCTCATTGTTTCTTTCTGACCTAAAGCATAACACTAAAGATCAAACCGGTCATCATGCAGGTAACTGAGTTCAGAGAGGGCGGGGCCAAACCTGGAGTCACACACAGAGCTCCAGATTCATCCACTCACCCCAGAGCCCTCAATGCTGCCTGGGCTCTTTGCCCTATGCCAGTCTGCTAGAG
Source organism: Microtus ochrogaster (assembly GCF_000317375.1). Taxonomy (NCBI): domain Eukaryota; kingdom Metazoa; phylum Chordata; class Mammalia; order Rodentia; family Cricetidae; genus Microtus; species Microtus ochrogaster. Next base: position 28,048,968 of record NW_004949099.1, read on the forward strand.
CCCAAGCATGGGTTTCTGGAGGCATCGTATCCCCAAAGGGCTCATTCTCAGCAGCTAAGCAAAGCTCCCATGTTCACAGGCCAGTTTAGAGCCATCAGTCAGCTTCCTGGTGCAGGCAGCTTTGCAGGGCACTTTTCAGAGCATTAATTTCTGCACAGAAGACACTAGTCTCTTGTCCTTGTTGGTACCTTTGACCCCACCCCCGCCAACACCTGACTCTTCTCGTTCTCATGGGTCTGGGACCACACTGATTCATCAACTCATGGATAACCTCCATGGGCCTTTCTTGTGACCAATGACTCAGGAAATAAATAAATAAAGGCACAGGGCGGGGCAAGGTATATTCTTTCCCAATCCAGTAAAGTAAGCTGAACCAAATTGCATCCCCCAGGCCACAAACAGTTTTCAGCACCTGAATTTAGTGAGATGATGTGCCCCATTCCACTAGTGAATGCTTTTCTAAATGTATATTTTAAGTGATTTAATTGACAACCCAGTTTTTACACACATTTATGCTGCAGTGCGACAGAGCTCTGATTTGCCAGGCTGGATGTACAGATGGTTATATGATGGATAGACGTGTGTGTGCTTGAGTGAACGGGTAGGTAGGCGCATAGATGGATGGATGGATGGATGGATGGATGGATGGATGGATGGATGGATGGGAAGATGGCTAGACGGCTAAGTGAGTGGTCAGATAGACAGATATGAGTGTTTAGGTGGGTGGGTGGATGGATGGATAGTTCCGTGTGGACAGAGGGATGCAGAGATGGATGGGTAGGTGAGTGGATGCATAAATGAATGAATGGACGGATGAGTGGGTGGGTGGGTAGTGCATAAATGGATGATGGGAAAATGTGCAGCAAGATAGATAAGTGGACGGGTGGGTAGATACATGAATGAATGTATAGATGGGTAGGGAGGTGGGTAGGTAGAAGCATGACAGCCTGTATGAAGTCTAGTTATATGGATAACAAGTGGTCCAGCCAGACTTTGCTCTTGGATCTGCACTGGAATCCTGTACTCCTTCTATCCCACTATATAGGGCCTTTGGTCTTGCACCAAATGGCATTCTCCAGATCTCAGTAATAGCAGAGCCCTGGCTTCCCAAGAGGCCATCTGAGGCCTGAGTGCATCTCTTGGCTCAGCATGGCTGAATCCTTAGCAGAGCCTACAGGAATGGTGCTGGCAGATTCTGCATGACACTAGGAAATGAGCCACAGGTGCTGACTGAGCGGTCGTGTGGCTGGAAGGCCGCACGGAAGCCCCTCAGTAGGAAGAGTCCACTATCGGACCAAGCATGTTCAGACCAGAGCTGACACGCACTGACCTCAGCTCAGAGTGCAGGCAAAGTGCCCTGAATGTGCTCCTCAAAAGCACAGCCCATGTAGGAGCAGACAGAAAGCGAGTCTGCTCATCTTGACCCTGGACCAGATGACAAGACTTGAGACAGCCTCTCAGAATTCAGACTAACACAGTTCCCAAACCAAAAGTAGAAAATTAAATTAACAAAGTCCAGGTCTGGCACCGCTCCCACCAGACTGCAGAAGCAAGCAGAACTATTCTGGAAGAATCTGGCTCTATTGTAGACTTCAAAGAATGAGCAGAAATAAAGTTATAAGGAAAACAGATACGTCAGAGTGAAAATCACAAACTATACCAGAAACCAACTATCACAGGCAAGAGCCAGAAAAACTAACAGGCCAGACACAGACATACACAAATACACATACATACATACATATATACACACAACACACATATACATACACACATACACATGCATATACACACATGTGTGTGCACACAAAACACACATACATATATGCACATATATGTGTATAAACACATAAATATACACACATATATATGCACAAAAGCATTACATACACACATACATATATACTTGAATATATATATACACACATAAACATATACATGTATACATTTACGCACATAAACACATATTCACACACAAACATTGATGATCTGGGGAGATGGACTAGTTGATAAAGTTCTTGCTAACAGTATGAAGAGTTGAGTCAACTCCAGGACCACACAGAAAGGTCAGTGCAGTGGCCACACCTGTAACCCCAGCACTGGGAAGGTAGAGACAGACAGATCCCTGGAACTCAATGGATGGACAGTCTAGCCCAGGTAGTGGACCCTAGGCTAGCGACAGACTGTCTCAAAAGATGAGTGGTGGGCCCGAGGAACTATATCCGAGTTGCGTACACACACTCATACACACAACTTGAGAAATCAGATTCATTAGGGAAGTGTAAATGCTGCTTGCAGCAATGGGGCGGGGGGGGGGCAGGATAAAAATAGCCACCTAGAACTTCCAGAAAACAAAATTACCATGGATTTTTGAAAACTTTCACTTGAAGTAATTATATATGTTCACAGGAAAATACAATGGCCTGTGCACACATCTCACTGCTTCAGCCAATGGTAACATATTACACATTCTTCCGCATCAGTGGCAGCTGCTAACACTTGGGGAAAAGGAAGAAGAAGCTAGCATGTATCCCCACCTGGTGGGAAAACTATGCGTGTGTGTGGCTTTTTTTTTTTTTTTTTTTTTTTGGCTTTTGTTGGTTTTTGTTGTTAACCACATAAAATTCTTCAAGATGGAAAAGAATTAACATCAATTAATTTGCTATCAGAAAATACCATGGTGAAAGCAGTATGAGAAAGTCCTCATAAGTAAAAGAAAAAGACCCCGGGGTTCCCAGATGCTCACAAGCTAAGCCAAGCGTGTGATTGTGCTGACCTCCTTCCTTCATCCTTTCCCTGAGCACTAACAAATCTTACCTCACTTCCTCCTGAGCCACAAACCTTTGTTCTCCCAGGTGCTCCTGGCCTGGGCCGCATGCACTGCTCCCAGAGCTGCTCTGTCCCTCACACCCCTGCAGTTCATCAGTTTCACACCCCTGCAGTTCATCAGAGTCCTCTGTAGATCCCCTTGGTATAGTAAACACGGTCCTGAGCATGTCTCCCAGGCTGGCTGTGACACGCCTGTTTGTGAAGACGGATGGAAGAAAGCCCCTCACTCAACACGCTCTTTTGTTTGTGTCTGCTCATGTGTATGTGTGTTCACATGTGTATGTGGATACACATTTGCACATGCATGTGGAAGCCAGCACTCAGTGTCTTACTTGACCGCTTCCCACTTCACTACTACAGCAGGGTCTCTCACTGAATGTAGGGTTTGCTGATTTGGTTTCTCCTGGGAATCCTCTCTCTTCGTCGTCATAATTGCTGAGATTATAGGCAAGCCACCATGTCTGTTTTACTTTAAAAATTGGTTATTGTGTGGGTGCATGGTTGAAGGGGGTAGTTCACGTGCCATGGAACATGCGTGGAGGTCAAATGGCAGCTTTGTGGAGTTTGTTTTCTCCTTTGACTTTTACGTGTCCCCTGGGGATCAAGTTCAGGTAAATGGGCTTGCATCTCAAATGCCTTTACCTCCTGAGCCATCTCACTGGTCCCTCCAAGCTCTCGTACGAGGGTGCTGGGGATCAAACGCCAGTCCTCATGTCTGTTTCAGGTAAGTGTTTCATCTGTTGATCCATGTCCCTAGCCCCCTACAAATGCTGTGAACATGACTGTATCTTCCTTCCATTGGGAGGCAGTGTCCATGTCTCCTCCCCTAAACTGGGAGGGCTTTTCTGTTTCCATCTGCAGAGACTGGCAACAGTGACATTATTTGACTTCTAAGGCTAAACCATAAAAGGCAATTTTGTCTCCCCTGAGGCTGTTCAGACATTCTCTTTCAGACCTCTAAGCCACGGTGGCAGTCAGTGCTCTGGCTGCTGGGCTCTGAGAAACTCCAAACAGGTCTCTGCAGAGAGGCCATGGGGAGAGAGGGTGGGAAGTGGTGATGACACGGGAAGTCTTGCTAGCCCCACCCCTACCCTACTCAGCCTCTGGTTTACTCTGCCACATGGGACAAATCTCAAATAAAATTATGTAGTCGAGGCTTCTGTGAGGTCCCTGACCCACTGAAACCACAAAAGAATAAATTACTATTTTAAGGCCCTAAAATTTGAGAGCAATTAATTTTTCATCTTTAATAGTTACAAAGCTAACTCTGGTGACAGCTCCCGGCAAACTGCACACTGGGTAGTAACTGAGTTTCCAGGCAATGTATTCACAGCTGAGAAATATTTTATTGCTTTAGTTTGCCTCTGTGTGTGTGTGTGTGTGTGTGTGTGTGTGTGTGCATGCACATGTGTGCACACACATGTATGGCCAAAGGTCAGTGTGGGTATCTTCCGTAGCTCTCCACCTTACCTTCTGAGGGTCTCTCACTGAATCTGGAACTCACAGATTTGGCATAATTAGCTGGCCAGTGAGTGTCAGAGACCCTTCTGTCTCTGAACTTGCCACTGCCCGCTCTGGGATTACTAGTGTGTGCCACCATGTCCAGGCTGGGGATCCAAAGTCAGGTCCTTCACACTTGTAAGGCAATCGTTTTCCTATCAAACCATCTCTCCAGTCTTTATGTTTTTATTTAAGAGAAAAAACAAATTAAAAGTAAATAAAACAAAAGCTCAAAACTAGAGCGGTGTCTCAGCAGTTAAGAGCACTGGCCACTCTTCCAGAGGACCCAGGTTCAATTCCCAGAGCCCACATGACAGCTCACAACCATCTCCAACTCTAGTTCCAGGGAATTTCATTCTCTCTCTGGTGTCTGTGGGCACCAGGCACAGAGATTTGCAAAGTCATACATGCAGGCAAAATATTCATACATACAAAAATTAAGGTAAACTTAACAAAACCCCAAGAACTCTTGGGGATGAAGACATGGCTGGTCACACAATTGTGAACACCAAAGTTCAGATCCCCATCACACATGTACAAGCTAGGTATGGCTCCACACCGAAGCCGTAGAGGCGGTGTGTACAGGCGGACTTCCCAGGCTTGCTGGCCAGCCACTGTAATGAATGATGGGCTCTAGGTCAACCAATGAGAAACTCTATCTCAGAGGGTAGAGAGTGATGGAGGACACCCAGTGGAGGCGCCTGGCTTCCACAGATGCATGTACGGATGAGCACACCTGCACACATATGCATACATCCTTCCACAAACAACATAAAAAGCAAGTGCTTAGCCCCAACTTAGCACATTTAATAGAGACTAATGATTACAGTGTGGTTGCTTTGCTCCAGGAGGCGGGAGACAATCCAGCAACCTCTGCAGAAGTCTCCCCCCAAAGCAGATTTCTCCAGTTCCCCACACACAAGATCAGGTTCTACTCATTCTATTGCAGAAAACTTCTTGCAAGGAGCTTTATTGATCACGCAGACTCTATAGAGCTCAGCCAAGTGAAGCAGATGATAAACAAGGCAGAAATCCCTGTGCAGAAAGAGGGGATCCTGCTCACCACTTCTCGAGAACTCACACTGTGTTTTATTCTGAGCAGAGAAAAGAAACTTGTGACCCTGGATGGAGAAGCTCAGCCATCGGGTCAGCAGGTAGCTTAGTGGGAGAAGCGCTTGCTGTGCAGGCTCCATGGCGTGAGTTCCATCCCTGGAATGCACAGTAAAAGGAAAGAATTCCTGAAAGCTGTCCAGTGACCTCCACTTGGGTACTGTGACATGTGTGCCTGCACACATCAAATACCATCCCCCAACACACGCCCCAAGTGTGTGCCTGCACACATCAAATACCGTCCCCCAACACACGCCCCAAGTGTGTGCCTACACATATCAAATACCATCCCCCAACACACGCCCCAAGTGTGTGCCTGCACACATCAAATACCATCCCCCAACACACCCCCCAAGTGTGTGCCTGCACACATCAAATACTATCACCCAACACACGCCCCAAGTGTGTGCCTGCACACATCAAATACCATCCCCCAACACACACCCCAAGTGTGTGCCTGCACACATCAAATACTATCCCCCAACACACGCCCCAAGTGTGTGCCTGCACACACACGCCCCAAGTGGATTACAAAATTTAAAAAGAAACTCAGCCATAGATTTTGAGTCTGAACCTCAAGTCCCCATGAAATGTAAGCACCTATTCATCCATCTTTCTGTCCATCCATCCATACATTGATCCATACATCCACCCATACATCCATATAAACACTTATACATCAGTCCATCCATCCATCCATCCATCCATCCATCCATCCATCCAACCATCCATCCACCAATCCATGCATTCGTTAAGCATTAGGAGCTGCTCTGGGGCAGGCTCCATGTTGGCTTTATGGGAATTAGTAACAAGAAGGGATTTGTCCTGTTCTTGTGGACTTTAGTGACTTAATATCATGATGTTAAGTGCTAAGACAAGGCTGGTACAGATGGTGGCACTATTTTGGAGGTTGGTAGAAACATCAGAGGTGTACCTCACTGGGGAAGGGGATCCCTGAGGTATGACTTTGAGGGCTATACCTGCCCTTCCACCCCCTCTCTGAGGTCTGACTTTGAAGGGTGTACCTGTTCCACTATTCCCTCTCTGGGGTGTGACTTTGGAGGCTGTACCTGCTCATCCTACCTCCTCTCTGCTTCCTGACCACCATGGTGGCCTGATTCGCCAAAGCCTAGAACAATGGAATTGGAAGGCCATCCTCTGAAACCATAACCAAATGAAATCTTTCTTCCTATTTCTCGCTGGTGTTTGCCACAGCAATGGGAAGTCTTATTGACACAAGTACTTTGTACTAAGAATTTAAAACCACGAGAGGCCAATTTTCCTGCTAATGGACTCAGTAACAAATAACAGAGACTTGGACTCCTGGTGACAGGGACCAGATTACACACAGCAATACTGCCAACACCACTGCTTCCACCACGGCCAACAACAACAACACCACTTTCATCCCATCACCACCAGCACCATGGTCACCCCACCACCAATAGCACCACCAATATCACAACAGCATCATGGCCATCAGCAACAAGAACAGCAACAACAACAACAACATGCCATCACCACCACCAGCAGCACCACCACCAATGCCCCGACCAACAACACCAGTATCACAACTACTGGCTGAAAAGACAAAATTACGTGAAATACTGGCTTTCATCTCTGAGGCAACAGGAGCACCGTGCAGTGAGCCCAAGGGAGCTCTTGATGCTAGGCTTCCTTTTCATGGAAGTTTCCTGGCCACAGAAAATGTAGACCGGTGGTTCAATCTCCTGAGCTGAGGAGGCAGAAGGGAGACTCTCAGGGCTTGAGGAGGTTAGCGCTTACAGGCAGAAAACCAGAGGACCAGACTTTCGCTCCAGAGCAAGAGGCACCCCTCCAATCCTGAGCCAGCTGCTGGTTAGCACAGCATGTACGGTAACTTCCTGAGGCTTGGAGAGGAACCTCTGGAAAGGCATAGAGGGCACAGCTCCCCAGCCTCGGAGCCTGTCATGGTCCATAGTCACCTCAGCCAGAGAAGGACCTTCACACACATACACACACACACACACACACACACACACACACACACACACACACACAGAGCATTGAATAGCCTGATCAGTGGCCAGTGTTTTCTCAAGTGTCAAATCAGGTCCATATTACCATTGACTGAACAAAGAGGACCGGTGCTGTGCCTGGGGGTACGGTCTCATTATGATGTCCAAGCTGGCCTTGAACTCATAATCTTCTTTTGTAAGCCTCCGGATGTGTTGGGACTACAGGTGTGCAGTACCATCCCTGGCTCATTTGTGGGATTTTTCCTTCTGGAAAAAAAAAAAAACAACCTGAATCTAGTAAGGCAAAAACAGCAGCCAGAACATGCCATGCCATGTGTGACCTGTAGTCTCTAGAAGAGCAGTTTTCTGGAAAACAGAGGTACACCAGGGTAAAGGACTCTGGAGTGAAACATGGGGGAGCAGATGAGGGAATGCAATAAAGAATGGGTGTTTGTATGGATTGGCAGGCCCAAGGAGAGTGGGCTGGAAAGCTGCCTCTGTCCTGGAAACATTTTGACCGCACCAAACTGCTGAGATACCATTGTAAGTTCTCCAATGGTACAGCACCTGTGGCCCTCTGCACATCTGGAATGGTTCAAAAGCAAAGAGGAAGGCTCCAAAATGGGGAAGATGGATCTTGTTTGGTAAGTTTTCCCACCTAGTATCTGCTGAAGGAGGGGATTGAGGAGGGCAGCAAAGTACCTTTTCTTTTCCAGATAGTGACTGCTTGAACCCAGAGGGCTGATCTCACTACGGAGAAAGGGTTTCACTGCTCCATTTACCGAAGGAGAGCCACACGCATCTCAGGGAAGGGCCTGGGTGGATTCCAGAGCTCAGCAAGGTTCAGCTCTATGCTGTGCTGTGAGCTGCTTCCACCACCAGCAAGCTCCTCTGGTAACCTGGAGGCAAGAGAAACAGGTCCCTGCCTTAAAGAACCAGATGGTCTCCTTTGCTTCAGTCCAGGCATGCAGGGCTTCATGGTGGTGGTGGCGCCACCTTGTGTCCAGATGGGAGGTGTGCAGTCAAGAGGCTTCAGGGATCTAGGGTACCTTGCCTCCAAGTTCAGCTTATTTCTTCTTGGGCTAGCCAGTGAATCAACTCTTACTCATTTAAGAATTCCTACTTGATTACAGTCACTCTTTTTTTGATATTTAAGTAACTGTTACACATATCAAAAGTATAAGGCTATCATACTACAATCAGGATTTTGGGCCCCTAAATTAGTGCAAGGAGCGTTCATAAAAACCTAGGAAGGCTTCTGGGAAGAGGTGACCATAACTCATCTCCTGTCTGCCCCAGAACAGTGTTTTCCAAACCTCTGCTACTCTCTTTACAGATGATGCCTTCTCCATCCCTCCTGCTTCTTAGGGGACAGCTGACCACACAGACATTACCACTCAGGACATCCCTGCCCACAAGTATCAATGACAATAGTGACAACCATAACAGCAACAACCATTTAGTGATGGTTTAGCTTCTGCCAGACGCTGTGCTAAGAACTGCAAATTCCAGGGGTTAGAGAGATGGTCCTGTGGGCAGGGCACTTGCTGTCCAAGCACGAGGCCCTGAGTTTGAATTCTCAGTACTGTGCACAAAGTCAGCCGTGACTGCACGTGCTTGTAATTCCAGACTTGGGAAACTGGAGAGAGATGGATTCCTAGGATTGCTGGCCAACAATCCCAACATATTAGTAAACTTTTGGTTCAATGGCTAGGCCTGTCTCGGTGGAAAGCAACTGAGGAAGACATTGGACATGGGCATCCTATATGCACGCGTACAAGAGTCTGCCGCTAATCTTTATGTCTGTCCTTAGACGTGGATGGCTACCCTATGCATCGCACAGGGAGAAATACCAAGGCTTGGTGAAGAGAGGGTGCAAAGACTGTGGCCAGTCACTCGGTTGATGGTGGCTTGTGATCCACATGTCTCTCCCTGTCCACCTGAGGTCAACTCTGGACCCCGTCACCTGACTTATTCCAGAGGTTAGCCCCCATACATGTTTCCTCCAGTGGACATTGTCTCAGCTCTACTTTGGTTGTAACAGAACACCCTAGACTGGGTAATTTATAAACAGCAGAGGTTTGTCTGACTCACCATCTTGAAAGGAGAGAAGCGCAAGCATGGTGCAGGCTTCAAGTGGGAGCTCTGTGCTGCCATCATCACTTGGAAGAAGGCAGAAGGGCAGGCGAGGGTAAGAAGCAGTGAAGCCAAGGGTCTTAGATCAGGAAACCACACCTGTAGTCAGTGTCCTCTCTTCACAGTGCAGAACCCACAGGGCCATCAATTAAGGACCCTACCCTACCTCTTGAAACCTCCCCTATGGCAACTGAATTTTCAGAAGGGTTTGAGAGGGACATTAATACCAGAACAGCAATCCCAGTTCCCTTTAGAGGAGGTGCTGTGTTTGGGAGCCAGGGCTTCCCTAAGTCACAAAACCGGTAAACGTAGACTTGGTTGTAGCCCAAGGATAAGGGTCATCCCTTTACCCTCACTCCCCAAGGGCCCCACCCCTAGGTCATGCTCAGCTGCAATATACCTTTCACAATGCCTGGCCCAATCAGTGATGTCTAGAGCTGCCTTTCCAGAGCCTAGACTAATTTTGGTTTTCATTCATGGTTAGGACCTTCCTGTTACACCAAGGGAGCTGCCACTGGAGGCAATGGTGAATATTATATCAGGGTGAACCCTACCTGACCTGGAGAAGTAGAGTCAGCCAGCTCTCCCACCCCATATGCCACACATCATGTATGCACAGCCTCCTCTAGCCTTGCATGGCATTTCTGCCATTTCCTCTGAGCTAACACTTTCTCACCTCTTGTGACCACCATCATTGCCTTCAACAATGCAAGGCCCCTTCATTCTGCAAGTGCACACCCTTTCTAAGGGCAGGAGCTCCGATACTCTCCTGCCCTTGTTCCCTGTTGTAATATGGGCGGTGGGGCTGCGTCCCCGGCACCCTGCCGCCCACATTGCTAACTTATGCCCCGAAATAATTACACGGAAACTGTATTCTTTTAAACACTGCCTGGCCCATTAGTTCCAGCCTCTTATTCGCTAGCTCTTACATATCGATCTAACCCATTTCTAATATCCCTGTAACACCACGAGGTGTCTTACCAGGGAAGATCTTAACCTGCATCTGTCTGGAGTGGGAGAATCATGGAGACAGACTGACTCAGCTTCTTTCTCCCAGCATTCTGTTCTGTTTACTCCGCCTACCTAATTTTATGTCCTATTAAAGGGCCAAGGAAGTCTCTTTATTTAACCAATGAAATTAACACAAAACAGAAGACTCTCCCCCCATCAGTTCCCAGTGTCCAGAACAGAGTCTGGGCTGGAGAGATGGCTCAGTGGTTAAAAGCACTTGCTGTTGCTGGCAGAGGACCTGAATTTCCCAGCACCCATTTTGGTTAGCTCACAATCAAAGGGTCATACATTGTCTCTTGGCCTTAGAGGGCACCTGCACACACATGTGCACATAAATAAAAATTAAATTAAAAAATAGAATAGAGTAGAGTACCCAAGAGTAGGTCATTTATTAAAAACAAAATAACAACAAAACAAATAAAAACCCTTTGCCTGGTAGTTTTGGAGGCTGGGGTATCAAGGGGCCTTCTGCAAGATCCAGAGGTGACACAAGAACACTGCAGGGTGAGACAGCAAGCGTGCCAATAGGGCTAGCTCTCATTACAAAGCCATCCCTGGTGACCCGCAAGACTATTTATTACTCCGTGAGGGCTGAGCCCTTAGGACCCATGAGTCTCCCAGAGGCCTCACTTCCAAACACCATGATTATGTGACCTTCCACGATGTGAATCTAGGGACAGACATTTAACTCATGTAACAGGAGCTTGGCAAATGTTTGCTGAGTGAGTTAGCTTGCCCTCTGGCCCTGACCGCTCACCTGTCCTGCCTCTTTCCCATCTCCTTCCCACCCTCCTGAGTGCTATCATGCCGGCTGCTGGCTGTGGTCCTGAGAGCTTCAACAGCCATCATCTAGAGTGCCACAGCTCCCAAAGGGAGTCCCTTCATTACAGGAGTCCTGTCGGAGTGGCACCTCAACCCTTACTCCCTCTACTGCTGTCTTCTACAGTATGACTTTCATGGGCACCATACTTGGCCACGGAGTGCCCGCAAACCCACAAAGGGCTGGGTTGCACCCCAGTGTCTCTGGGGGATGGGCCTGAGATTGGGGATTTCTAGAATGTTCCTAGGCCTGGCAATTGCTCCTGGCCTCACAGCTGCAAAAACCACTGACCTAGAAAAATACACAGCACAGGCTCGAAGAGAGAACTTAGTCTATTGTCCTGGGTGTTTGCTGACCTCCTGCCACCTCTGTGCAGGCTTTGGGGATGGGAGAGACAGTCGCCTTCTCAGATGTGAGCGAGAGCAGCACCTGCTGAAGCCAGTGCTATGCAGTGGGCTCCATCAAGAGAGCGGCTCCCGAGTCTGCCTTCCGATCCCCTGCGCAGATTTGACTCTTTCTGATAAAGTTAATTATCTGACCTTGAAGCATCCGGTAGCTGACACTCCGCGGAATGGCCTTTGCTTGTCTTACGACACACATGATAAATAGAGGCCCAGAGTGATTTCTCTGGGAGATTTTGTGTTCGTATTTTAATAACCGTTGAGCAGCACCATGGGAGCCAATTACAAAACTAGGGCATTTTTTTTTCTCTCTCTGAACCACTCAGTTCCCAACTCAGAAAAGTTGTGGGCGGCTAATACTGACATGTCCGGAAGGGCTCTGGCACAGTTTCCTCCAAGCAGGAGCAGTGGTGACAATTTGTAACTTTGTTCCAAAAGATAGAGGCTGTAGTGTCCCTGAATCCTACCCTCCCCTTTACTAGGTTCGCCCACTAAAACTGAGTTATTCTGAGAGTCAAAGCATGGTGACCACGGGTCACCAGGACAGGTAACGTCCACTCTTGCCATCATGTCAGCATCCTGAAGTGACATCTGCGCTGTCCCACTAGCCTGCAGGGGGCGGGGCCTGAGGTCAAAGTCTGAGAAAGTGTTCCATCAGCGACCTTCTTCTGACTTTCCCTCCTGCAGTGTAAAGGCCCTGTTCCAGATGCAGGCTCCAGACACAGAGGCCTGCATCCTGCTGAGATCGTGATGTGGCCTCTCTGGTGGCCAGATACAGCCACCACTGACCCCTACACTAGGTCACTCATGAGACTTTAAAACTGATTCAGCCAGTGTCCTGACATGCTTGCTGTACTGTGGATTATATCAAATGGCTCTCTCAGGAAGGCTGGGCCAGTCTTGGACTTTGCAAACCATTATATCCCCGGAGCTTACCCTCATAGAACATGTTCAATATACATTGAATGAATGAATGAATGAATGAATGAATGAAAGCTTCCTTTTATGGCAGAGACAGTATTAACTAGCTGGGAACTTCGGCAGTATCCTCCTGCCCGCTGTAGGACAGGGGCTACCGGCAACTTTTTTATGTCAAGATGACTTACCTGGGAGGAGACTATTTTGCTCAAGGGCACACAGTGGTAGGGTACGGGTCAGGAACTCTGATCTGTGTGAGTACAGGCCTACGGGGAAGGTCGTCTTGTCTGCTGACTGCTCAGACCCAAATCACTGCAGAGAGAAGGATCCTGGGAAGAAATGATTTATGATAATGGGGTATGCTAGGCAGCCTAGACTTGGGAGTCAAGCAGTATGGGGTGACTATTGAGAGAGGTCTCAGCATCTCTAGAGGGAAGTGAAGGGTCTTAGGGTCCTAGGCTGGCCTTGGGGATAGACTAGGAGAAAATGCTTAGCTTTCAGGTTTGGGGAGAGACCCTGAGAGATTACAGACAGAGCTGGCCAAGAAGCATAGTCTTCAGTGACTGCTCACCCCCTGCGCTGCAGGATTTATGGGGCTGGTGGCTGCCTTCACGCTGCTGGGACAGGTCAGGCAGGACTGATGTAAGAAACCATCGGGGATGTTCTGGGCTAGTGTCTGGCCTGCTGTGGCAGGATCCCAAGGGGCGGGACACATCTGCATACTGTGCAGAACCCTCTGGAAAGCCTTGGGCACTCTGACTCTAGTGGGATCCAAGGGCTGGGATGACGGTGGGTGGCAAGTCTGCATTCCAGGTAACTGGGGTCACTCCGGGATAGCGGAGGACGTGGGAAGACACAGGGGCACTCAGCCAGCAGTTCCTCCTCCACAATTGAGAAACTTGGTGTCCTTAAAACCAGGACAAGCCTGCCACCCAGTGCTGTTCTGGATCACCAGGGCAGCCCGCAGTGTGGCTGCCACACTATGCCTGGCCTGGGAGTCCAGCCATGCACTGATGACCCTGTGATGACCTAGGTTACCAACCATTCCCTCCCCAAAGCTTGTCCGTACCCACAATTCACCACCCCACCAACTCAGAGCTATCCTAAATGAAAGACGTTCTACCTGGTCCTGCCAGCCCTGGAGGCAGGTGGCATTCCATTAGGTGGATTGTGCCTGCCCAGACTTTAAGGTGTTATTCTTATGATTACTGTATATTCTAGAGTGCTGTATAAAATACATTTTGTTAACTTTCTTTTATTGTTTTGTTTTTGTTTTGAGTGGGGTCTTAAACATCCTGGGCTGGCCTTAAGCCCACAGTCCTTCTGTTTCAGTTTCCCACATGCTGGGAATACAGTTATGCCTGGTTTATTCTAATGTATATGATATATGTGTGATATATTATATATCATGTATTATATATGTTATTCATATTATAACATAGTAATAGCTAAGTATAGAAATATGATAAAATAAGCATGGCCATGCCTTGCATAACAATGATTCTGTAGATAGGGGGCCATATATATGATACATGACACTGTATCACCAACTAATGACATCATACACATTTTAGTTGGCACATGTATATTTCAGGATGCTTTCATAATGCATGTCTTAAAATGTGTTCGTTGTCTTCACTGAGCCGTGTGGACTATGTTTAAGACAAAATCTTCACACAGCCTCATGACCAAAGGAACCCCCATCACCCTACCTCACGGATATCATCTCTGAAACATAGAAAGGTCCATGGTCAGAGTGGGACCAGTTAGAGCTGGGATCTGCATTTAGGTCCCAGGAAGACAAGAGTCCCTGGGCCCAGCTCCCAAGATGCTCCCTATAGCCAGCAGAAAGCCTTTGAAAGAGTCCTGGGAACGGAGTGTCAGCAAGGCCATCTTGAGACAGTCCCCCGCTCTCACCCCTGAAGTCACGTTTTATAAAGGAGCAGTCCCCCGCTCTCACCCCTGAAGTCACGTTTTATAAAGGAGCTTGAGAGAGAGAGAGAGAGAGAGAGAGAGAGAGAGAGAGAGAGAGAGAGAGCTATCTTTACTATGGTTAGTTCAAAGGGAGTCTGTGACTCTCATCGTTAAAGTTTTTTTTCAGAGACTTTCAGAATATGACATTTATTTTTTTTAAATTTATTTATTTATTAAGGATTTCTGCCTCCTCCCTGCCACCGCCTCCCATTTCCCTCCCCCTCCCCCGACCAAGTCCCTCTCCCTCATCAGCTCGAAGATTAAAGTTTTTTTTAAAGTGTGTGTGTGTGTGTGTGTGTGTGTGTATGTGTGTGTGTGTGTGTGTGTGTGTGTGTGTGTGTGTGTGTGTGTGTGTGTAGGTAGGTAGGTATCTGAAGAGGCCAGAAGAATGTGTCAGATTCCCTGGAGCCAGAGTTATAGTTGCTTGTGAGTCACCAAACATGTGTTATGGGGTTTGAACCCAGGTCCTCAGCAAGAGCAGCAAGTGCTCTTAACCCTGAACCATCTCTCAGATCATCTTTAAACCTTTGCTAACCACTTGCTCCCTCACAGCATCCTCTTCCCAGTGCTGTGGTTTGGATCTTCAGTGCCCCCTAGAGGCCTGCGTGCTAAAGGCCTAGTTCCCAGTATGGGGATTCTGGAAGGAGCCGGAACCCTTAAGAGGCGAGGGCTAGGAGAAAAACCGGATCATCAAGCATGTGCCTGGGAAGGGGACTGTGGGACCCTGACTCCTCTGCCTCTTTTTCTTGCCAATCATGCTGTGAGCTGTTTAACTTCCCACACACTCCCATCATAGCCATCTGGAGTGCTCAAATGAGGCCTGAAAGCCACAGGAGTGCTCGGCACAGACTGATAACCCTACAACCACCGACCAAGAGAACACTCTTTTCTGCAGAAGTCAGTATCTCAGTCCCTGTCATAGTGAATGGGAGCCCAGCGTACTCATCCTCAGCGTGACTCTCAGACTTCTGAAGTTCCCTCTCGTGTGACTACAGTGCCTCTAAAAGTGCTTCAGGCACCGAGGTTTGACTGGTAGGGTTGCAGGCTACTGGATCAAACAGGATCGAGACAGGAGGAGCAAGTGGGAAGAAGAAAGCAAAAGAGGGAGGAGGGAAGGGGAAGGAGAGGAGGAGAAAGAGGGAGGGAAGGAGAAAGGAGGGTGCTGGTGCTCTTGGGGGACCCTCAGCACCACGTGTGGGTGGACATCATTTCCCTGACTTGAAGCAGGAGGTGACAAGGACTCATGCTGCACCAAACAGCTAGAAAGTGGCGTAGTCAAGGCTTGGAGGGAGCCCAAGCCTTTGATTCTCTGTAGTCCCTGGAGAAGGCCGGATGAACTTGCCCAGCTCTTGGCCTCAAGTCGAACAAGGCTCGTGTAACCAGACTCGAGCCTTTGGGCTGTAAGACTATTACAAAGCCATCAGCCGGGCCAAGAACTTTCTTTTATAAAGTGAGAGGTGGTGTCTGCAGTGACTCTGACCCTGTTCAGAGGTGTGACCTCAGGTCTGTAGCTAAATTTCTCTGGGTTTCTGTTTTCCCATTTGATTTGCAAGGCTCCAGCAGGCTGTGAAATACCCTGAGACATGTGCATGCAGTTGTAAAAGTGAAAACAGCTCACTTGACCAATGGTTTCTACACAGTGGTCTAAGGTGAGCAAGTCTGTCGTTGGACTTGACAACCAGAACCAGTCAGTTCTGATCACAGCTGACTTTCCTGGGAACCCAGAAGCAGGGAAGAGAGAATATGCCTGCATTTCTGTCTCCTAATCACCATCGTTAAACTCTTAGCACTTGGGTTGGGAGATGGCTCAGTGAGTACAGTCAGACCCCAAGGCCAAGCCTCAGCCCCCATGTAATACCTACCAGGTGTAGGGAAGTAGAGACACGCAGATTCATGGGCCTGGCTAGGCAGCCAGCATAGCCTAATCAGCGAGTTCTAGGCCAGAGAGAGACCTTATCTCAAAAAACAAGGTGGACAACATTCGCAGGGAACGACCCAAGATTGACACCTGGCCTCTCTATGTGTACACACATGAATGTGCACTAGCACACACATATTCACACACACACACACACACACACACACACACACACACACAACCAACCAACGAACAAACAAAAACCAGCTTTCACGGAAGCTGAACATGTCCGAGGACTCGGTTTATAAGTTACAGGGTCTGGGTTCACCAGATTCTGTCACCATCTATGTCTGCCCCTCCCCCATACCGATAGGGGACAAAGGGTAAAGCTGTGACTTGGCATAAAAAACATCAGCCCAGCAATCTAGGACCCTGATCCCGAGGAGCAAAGACCTCATTAACACAGTCAGACTCCTAAGAAAAGTTAACTGGAGTGAACGAAATCTCAGAGAATTTAGCTCTCTGTTTGAGAGACTATTTTTGGCCGAACTGAGACGGAAAGACAAAGAAAGCACATCTAACTAAAGAGAAACTAATTTGGAAGCTGTAATGGAGGACAAGCTTCTAGATTTCCTCAGAACCCTGGAGACGCGATTAGTCAAGAAATAATTAGGCACTCACTGTCCTGGGGATAACGAAAGCTAAAAACGTAGAGGAGAGACATTGAGAGCCATCAGAAAGGTCACCGGCTGCTCTCCATAATTTTGCCTTTCCAGATTCGAAGATTCAAGGATTATTTTGTAAAAGACCCATAAAGGACCCAACTACTCAGACGAGCTTGGAGTGGGAAGAGTTGGAGGAGCTATAGGACTCATTCCTGTGTTCTTGAGGACTCCAGTGGGAAAATCCAGAGCTGGACACGTCTAGGGGCTCCAGAGAGTAGGAAGTCCCTTTCTTTGATGGGCAGAGCATCCCCCTGCCAAGAGTAGACCTTTGGGGCTGGTGGAGTGTTTCCTGCATAGGCCTGGACAGTGAACAGTCTCTGCAGTAACTGCTTTTCCCTATTGCTGTGGTGATGGAGGAAGGTCATTGGCTAATAAAGAAACTGCCTTGGGCCATTTAATAGGCCAGCCTTTAGGTGGGTGGAGTAAACAGAACAGAATGCTGGGAGGAAGAGGAAGTGAGCTCAGACTCGATAGCTCTCCTCTCCAGGGCAGACACGATATAGATGGATATAGGCTAGAATCTTCCCGGTAAGCACACCTCGGTGCTACACACATTAATAGAAATGGGCCAAGCAGTGTTTATATAAATACAGTTTGTGTGTTGTTATTTGGGGGCATAAGCTAGCCAGGCGGCTGGGACCCAGGCAGTAGGAATGCTGACCGCAGCTCCTACTACACTGTGGGGTGACAGACACTATGTAAATGAGGGGGGCATGCTTCTAATAAAATAAAACTTTATACAAATAAGGGTGCCACAGCTTCCTCTGTCCTCCTAAGATAACCCTGTAGCTCCTATCTGGGCTTCCCCTTTGCAGCCCTGCAAGTACCTTCTCTAGGGAGTGTGGGAAAGCTGAGGAATGAACCACAGACTTGATTTTAGTGCCGTGGTCCTCAACCTTCCTAACAATGTGACCCTTTAATAAAGTTCCTCATGTTGTGGTGACCCCCAATCATGAAATGATTTTTTGATGCTACTTAACTACAATTTTGCTACTGTTATGAATTATAGTGTAAATATCTGATATGCATGATATCTGATATCTGACCCCTGTAAAAAGGTCATTAGCCCACCACACACACACCAGAAGGGTCACAGTCCACAGATTGCGAACCAGTTTTTGACAACAATGCCCAAAACATTCACTGAAGAAAAGGCAGTCGACAGTGCTGGGGAAACTGGGCATCCCCTGGCAGAAGAATGACACTAGATCCCTACCTCTTATTCTGTACAAAGATCAATTCAAAAGCATCCAAGTCCTGAATGTGAGACTTGAAACTCTGAAACTGCTAGAAGGCAGCATGGAGAAGACACTTCAAGACGTACGCAGAGGCGAGGATGTCTGGAGGCTCCAAGAGCTCAGGAAATAACAGCAAGAATTGGCAGCGGGATCTCCCGAAATCCAACACAAAGGAAACCACAGTAAACCAGAGTGATGACTGCAGAATGGGAGAAGACTCTGAGCTAGCTGTACACCCAAAGGGACTAGTATCTAGAACACAAAGAACTCCAAAGATCAAATACCAAGAATGATCCAGTCCAACAAATGAATTAATGAACTAAGCAGACAGTTCTCAAAGATGTAGGACAAAAGGCCAAGAAATGTATGAAAAGGGTTTAAGGTCAGTCAGTAGCCACCAAGTGAGTGCAAATTAGAACCACAGTGGGACACCACCTCTCTCAGTCAGAGTGGCTGTCACCAAGAGAACAATTAACGTTGGTGAGCATGGAAGTCAAAAGGGAGACTCCTCTCCCAAATGAAAATGGAACAGTGACACAGCCTCTCCCGGGCACAGCATGAGGACTCTAAGTCTGCACTCCACAGAGACACTTGTAGGCTCATGCTTCCTGCAGCACCAGTGGAAACAGCGGAATCACAGCATCAGCCATGTGTCCGTCAACACAGGAACCGACAAAATGGGCCACATGCTCACAATACATCTATCCAGTGGCAAAGAATGAATCCTGCTATTTCTCAAGAAAATTAATGGAGTGGAACTCATGACATTGAGTGAAATAAGCCAGATGGACAGATAGCATACCCTCTCTCATTTGTAGATCTTAGAATATGCAAATAGATAAAAATGTGTGAAAAATATGTGCATATGTGTATGTGTGTGAGGGCATGAATATATGTGTATAAACATATATATGTACATATTTATATGTGTGCTTATCCATGTATTGTGTAATGTATGCACGAATGTATATGTGCATTTGTGTATGTGTGTGCATTTTCATGAATGTATGTGTGCATCTATGTGTCTGTATATGTATGTGTATACATGTGCACATATGAATGTTTGCAGGTGTATGTTTGTATGCATGTATGTAAATGTATGAGTATGTGATAAGTATGTCCGTGAATGAATGTGTATCTGTGTATATATGTGCAAGTGCATACATTTGTGTGTGTGTAAATATGTGTGTCTGTGTCTATTTGTATGTATATGTGCATTTGTGTGTATGTGTATGTGCATGTGTGGTATGGGAGGTCCTTCTGTCCATATGCAGCTTTCATTGTTTAATGCATAAAGAAACTGCCCTGGCCTGTCAATAGGGCAGAACTTAGGTAGGCAGGGAAGACGAAACTGAGTTCTGGGAGGAAGAAAGCAGAGTCAGACGCATGCCATGGATTCTTTGCCAAAGTAAGACATGCTGCCGAAACTTAGCTGGTAAACTACTGTGACGTGCAATACACAGATTAATAGAAATGGGTTAAACTAAGATGTAAGAGTCAGGAATAAGAAGTTAGAGCTAATGGACCAAACAATGTTTTAATTAATACAGTTTCTGTGTGATTATTTCAGTTCTGGGCAGCTGGGATGAACAAGTGGTCCTCTCCTCCTACACATGTGTGCCAATGTGTGTGTGTTTATATGTGTATGTATGTGTGAATATGTGTGCCTGTCTATGTCCCTGTGTATGTATTTGTGTTTATGTATGAATGTACGTGCTTCTATGTGTCTGTATCCCTGTGCATGTATTTGTGTACATATGTATATGCATTTGTTTGTATTTGTTGGTGTGAATGCATGTGTGCCTGTGCATTCCTGCATATGTATTTGTGTGAATATATGCATTAATGAATGGATGAGTGTGTCTGTATGTGTATATGTATGTATTTACATGCCTGTTTGTGAGGATGTGTGTGCACATGTGTTTTTGTATGTGTGTCCATGTGCAAATATGTCATGAAAGCAGGAGTAGCTGGGGAATAAAGGAGCCCAGTGGGAGAAGGAAGAGAGAGGAAACTGGACATGGGGGATACATGGTGAACATGGGAGGTACATGGTGAACATGGGAGGTACATGGTGGAGTGGGAGGCACATGGTGGATGTGGGAGGTACATGGTGGACGTGGGAGGTACACGGTGGATGTGGGAGGTACACGGTGGACTGGGAGGTACACAGTGAACGTGGGAGGTACACGGTGGACGTGGGAGGTACATGGTAGACGTGGGAGGTACACGGTGGATGTGGGAGGTACACGATGGACGTGGGAGGTACATGGTGAACGTGGGAGGTACACGGTGGATGTGGGAGGTACACGGTGGATGTGGGAGGTACACGGTGGACGTGGGAGGTACATGGTGAATAAAGACACCTTTATGAACCCCTCACTATGGATAGTGTGGACACCCAAAAGAGAACTTTTGGATTAAAGGCTACAGTCGAAGTGCAACCCTGATTCATGTAGCAGCAACCAATCACCAAGGTGAGCGTGGCAGCTGCAGTGACCACACATGGCACTTAGCATGTACTGAGATTCTCAATGACCATGGAACAGCTATCACTGCAATAACCTTTGAGGGAAGGTGCAAGTTTACAGATGGGAGCCAAGGCCCAGAGAGGTGAAACATCTTCCCAGAGATAACAGCATGAGTGTCTGAGGCAGGATTTGAAAACTTAGTGCGTCTTCAGAGTCCTTGCTTTAAACTTCTATGTTACTCTTTTCCTTCACACTCCTTTCCTTTACTGCCTCAGATCAGAGGCTCTGAATTCCTCGCCAGCTTTCCCACATCTTACAAGATTATGTCAGAATTCCACTACCCGGTCCACAAGGCTGCTCACCTGTCCAGCCTCACTGGTTTCCATGCCTCAGCTCAGCCCCAGGGAACCAAGAACTCCCAGAAGAGCCCAGAATATGCCCTGCAGTTCACACCCCTCCTCACCCAGGGTCTCCTCTCCTGGGGTCCCCTCTCCTGGGGTCCCCTCTCCTGAGGTCTCCTCTCCTGGGGTCCCCTCTTCTGGAGTCCCCTCTCCTGGGGTCTCCTCTTCTGGGGCCCCCTCTCCTGGGGT
>NW_004949099.1:28070645-28072009 GCF_000317375.1 Microtus ochrogaster
GGTCTCCTCTCCTGGGGTCCCCTCTTCTGGAGTCCCCTCTCCTGGGGTCTCCTCTTCTGGGGCCCCCTCTCCTGGGGTCCCCTCTCCTTGCACTCACTCACACCTGTTCTCCCTTCCACACTCAGGCATGACGTCATCCCTGCTGAGCCACTGTCCTGGACCTACTGTCAAGTCCACTGTGGTCAAATTGCTTCCCAAGTGAGGATTTTGCTGCTGTGAACTGATGAAGACAGTGGAATGGCTGATTTCACAGTGACTGCCTAGCTTGGTTAGCCTATAAGATTGGCCCTACTGCTCAGTTTGGCATGATAGCACATCCCTGGAATCTCAGCACTGGGGATACTACTTGACTTAGTAGCTCTAAGCTAGCCTGGACTACATAGTGAGACCCTGTCTCAAATAATCAAAATCTGAGTTTTGCTGCCTGGGGACCAGCCTCCAGCAGTGCAGGGCTCAAAGGTAAGCCATGAAGTTGGCACACACTATGACTTTTTTATCTGAGGCGATTAGGGAAGACACTCACACACTCTCTTGACAGTTTCCTTCAGGCCTTTATCTTATTCTTCTTTTGTATTCTCTATTCTTTATTTTCCTGTGATTTCCCTTCTCTCATTCTTGATGTTTTCCTTCTCCTCCATCCTTGTTCTTGGTATTTCCCTTCTATTTTCTTCTAATTTTTTCATTCTTGATGTTTTCCTTCTAACTCATTTCAACTCCATCTTTATTCTTTCCATTACAACTTATATACCCCAGCAGAGTCTTTCAGGAAATATGAAAATCACAATGTAGTTACATTCTGTTTTTTAAGTGAATGATTACAATAAATACAAATGAAAAATAGCATGTTTTCCATATCCATTGAATGATTAAACATTTTGCATATTACAGGTGAGAACAAATTTCCCTAAGAACCCATGTACATTCATACCCAAACAACTTGTTATAGGTTAACTATGTGGGCAAGCAAGTTATTCTTCTCAGTTAGGTCTTTTACTGGCAGGCCGCATTTTGCAGTTACAAAGAAAGAGTCAATTTGCTTTATTATTTATCTTGAAAGATAATCTTAAAGGAATCACAAATCTAAACTTTTATATATGAAAAAGAATCAGTCAGCTCCTCTTTAGAACTTTAGGGTACATACACACTCATCAATATTTTTTTTTTTAGATCAGGCGATTGAAGGCAAAAATGGGTAGAAGAAATTAATCACCACCTTTAGCCATAAACCAGTCTTAGCAAGAAAGGTACGTCAGTTAATGATAATTGGGCTGCTTTGTTCTTGTTCCCTGACCTTAATGAGTCCCTCATTCAACTACTGCCTTTCTAAAACTTTAGATTGTCTTCTTGGGTTTTTTTTTTTTTTT